>NW_019739959.1:91396-163147 GCF_002891405.2 Cryptotermes secundus
TTTTGTCTTTTACGTACCAGACGATGGATGACGTCCAAAACAAGCCAAAAAAAGTATAAATAAAGAAGCACTACAATACCGTAAAACGGTAAAGTTGGCCCTTTCATCAACGAATTAAGCACTACGCCATTAAGGCGTACAGAAGAGTGGACGTATAGAACCAACACGTACAATACTGTAAGCAAAAGAACAAATAAGTATAACACCGGACATACACAAAGAAGCAATATAAGACCGTACATAAACAAATACATATAACACTGCAAATAAATATAGCAATGTACGCAAAACAAATAAATACAACACAGCATATATACAAAAAACAAATAAACAAATACAATACCGTACAAAAACCAACATTAAATGTCGCAGAGGTGGAGTGCAAGATTCTGTTCGACGTATTTCCCGAGGTTACGGAAGAGATCTTAAGATTTACAGGTGCCAACTTTCCCTTTCAAAAGATGGACATCTTCAGACTGTGCTGTGCTAATCACAGAAAGCTCGTGCACCAAATGCACTCTCAGAGACAGGCACTTCGCCGCCTTGTCTGCAAGACTTCCACTTGCTCACAATTTCGAAATGAAATGAATGCAAAGTATAAGTGAATTAATGAACGCATACGGCAGGCAACGCTACATGCCAGAGATCAATAGATGTACAGTCTCGTCTTCTTACAACTGAAGCACCCCGCAATCAAGCTCGGCTCGTAGGAACACGATCGTACCTCTTCGTATATAGTTACATTGTCGACGGAATTGTATTATTGTGTGCAATTGATATTGTCACGTAGTATGTGTGACTATAGACGGGGTTTGAACAGGTGGCCCGATTTACTGACACCTCTAACTGCAAGTAATTATAACGCTATCCACACACTTTACAAATCACCAGATCACATGCAAAGTATTCTCATTCTGCTTTCACTAGTCGTTTCCTGGTGACGGATCTTAACAATGGAGATTCTACAGCTTCTGCGCTCAAGTCGTTACAGTCCTGCGAATATCCTACAACTGAAGTGACTCTGAGCAAGCTCTAACCTTATCTCTTGCTTACATCTCATCACGGACCCAGTATAAAACCCCGCGTTGACTCGTTGCCCAGAACCCATCTCGCGGTCACTGCATAGCAACGGCTCTACACGCTACAGTATTATAACGCATCACTGTCTGTATGACCACGCCTCAGAAACAAAAGCTTCTGAGGCGGTAGGCAGATGAATGCAATTTGAATGACACATGCAAATGCTGTTTCGCGCACCAAACAAACTTCCCAGGCGATAGAAGAGGGCAAAACTAGTTATTTGTTAGAAGGTTCTTTCAGTTCCCTCCCAACGAGTCTTGTGTTCTCCCTCGGTCAGTTCTCTTCAATCAGCGCCCATTCACGAAGTGCACGAAAGGCAACGGGACTGAGTGACTAGGCGATCTCCTTAAACGTTGATGGACGAGAGGTTCAGCGCCGGTTTCTGCTCCAGCAAGAAGAATCCTTCTCCAATAGCTACCAGAGCACAGCACAGAGCAGCAGTAAATTGCTTCTGGTCCTCGTCAGCACAGTCATTCTTGGTTTCGGGCTCCGTCGGAGACCCACGACCAAATTCGTTCCGTTTAAGTGTTTGGAAATAGGGCTTCCTCTTCAACAAGAGGGTGAGCTTGTCCTTCTTAATAGGCGCCACATCTCTGCTGAGCTAGCTACGAACATCTCGAACATTTTATGGAACCTGGATTTTCATCATGACCATCAGAGAACACCCCAATGGTTCATATTCTTAGATGAATTCAAACCACGTCCTCATACAAGATCATAAAATACTCCTTTAATGTACACTTTAATATGGTCCTTCCATTTACGTCTGCATCTTCTAAGTGATGTCTTCCATTCAGGTTATTCGACTGAAAGCTGTCCCCACACCACTAAATATCATAAATGTGTTTGGGTGTACGCTTCTTTCGGAAACTAATAATAAATAATTCTGCGATGTTTCGACCAACAGGGTTCGGTCACTGAATTCCACTATACAGGACAAGAAAATATAACTTACGAAGTCCATGCAGTAATGCATTTACCTCAGCATATAATCACAGCATTAAACAGAAAGAATTGTTCTTATAGACACAACCCCGTCCAGTGCAGATTGTCTCTATGTTGGAGCCATACAGAGAACTTGCCCCTTTAGCGATGACTTCTATTCTGATAGTACTCCGATTTTAACAACAATAGCCGTGAAATAGTGCATGGACATAGGTGCGAGTCCTCACGTGTGTGGAGTTTTTTCAATCATTTTTAATGTTTGTTTTAACTCTCGCAGATGGCTTACGTTGTGCTTGGGTTATATACGTATATCCCATTTGTGTTGGTGGCGGGGTCGAATACTTCCACCGTAGCCCTGCGAGTCGTAGGAGGCAACAAAAAGAGAAACTCTCGAATCTAAGACGAAATAATATGGTCCAAAGTCCTACGGGACTTGGACCCGAGAATGACTGCGCTGGCAAAGGCCAGCAGCAATTGTAAACGACATACCCGTCCTCTCGTCAGAGACAGCACCCCATATCAACAAGCCCGCAACTGACACTAATAAAAATCTGGTCGTAAGCCCCAGATGGGCGCTTTATTCCAAGAGAGACTGGCAGACTGACATTCAGTCGTAATATAAGACTCAGACTCAGGTCGCGTTGGGAGATAGGATTTGGCCCAACTGAGTTAAGTTCCACCTGAAGACGGAGACAGAATCCAGTCTCTGAAACGTGTGTTTCAAATTAAATTAGGACGATGGATACCGTTCAGAAAACAATAATTTGTCTTCGTTGCTCATTTTAATAAGGATAATTCCGTCGCACACTTCTCTCGTTTTCGCTAATTTCTACTTATCTCTCTTTTCCATAACACTGTAGGCTTGTGCACCTGTCAAGCTGCCATATTTTAAGGGATGATATGTTCTGAGTACTAGGTAACATCGTAAAGACCGGTGGCCTACCAATAACTAACTCACAGACTTTGTTCTATATGGAAATGACTCGAAATCGTGGGAGCACATTACAATAACTTCTGTAATAAAGAACGAGTCAGAGTAGGCCATGAAACCCATACGTTATATGTTCCAAGGGATGATGGGGTGGGCCATGGTGTGGAAGAAAGGAGAGGTTAGAAGAAGAGGGTAAGAAAAGGGGAGGTTACTGGATAAATCTTTCAATTCACTGGGGTGAAAGACATATTTTTACATGAGAATGCATTCGGTTAACTCCCATATATACAGTATCAGATCTGGTCACAAACCCTCTTCTTATTTCCAAGCAACCCTCCTTCAAAAGTATTCCTTCCGCCATTTTTAACTAACTCGTTTAAAAACACCCACCCACACACACATATAACCCCCCTTCCAAATATCCCCTTAATACACGCACAGAAATTCCCCCTCACTCTTCATATCATCACCTCCTCTCTCTCTCTCTCTCTCTTGCATCATCAATTTCTTCTCGCTTCGGTGAATAATAATATGCCGATCACAAGACGCATTCACCAGGGTGGGAGGGGGGTGGGTGCTCATTCCCATTAAAAGAAAAATTCCTCGCAGCTTGCTGAAGTACAAAACAGACCACACCATTAAGTTTTCTATATTCTGGGATATACCGCCGTATATTTCGCTAAAACTAAACCGACGTTTCGGAGGAACAAGTAGCCTCCATATTTGGGGAGAAAGAAGTCAGCGTGAAGCGTGCAGTAAGCAGAGCAGCTTGCTACTGGTAGTTCCTTGGTCGGATTTCTTTTCAACTGTGCAGATGGAGGCGATATGTTCCTCCGAAACGTCGGGCTCATTCCTAACTCCTCAGTAGTAGCTCTGCATTGTTGTCGGTCTATGATACTTTGGTAACGAAAGCTGTGGAACGCAAGACGCAAAACACTGAGAGTTGTTGATTAATATATTCGTATATTTGCAAAGGATATTTTCGTCCACATTGTTACAAGACACGTGTAAAATGTGGAATTATATGACGCAGTGTAAGACCGGTAGAAGGAGACTTGACCACTTGCTGTTCTTGCTTGATTAACCAGACCTTGCAAATTGAGGCAGTACGTACCTCCGAAACGTCGGTAACAAGCCATCACATCCCATAGTCACAGCTGTCCGGATCTCAAATGCTACAATACACTGTCACGTGTAGGGGAGGGGCATGCGTGACTGATACTGTGAGTTCTACATTCCACTGACTGGATTTACTGCGCGTCTCTGTTACAATTTCACTTGATTACAACAGTTCGTGCATTTGACTCCTTCTGGATAACGAATCTCCCTCTGTTGTCTGGATCTTCCATTGGCCTCTAGTCTTCTCTTCTTTATCCTTCTGTATTCTTCTGTTGTGTTCTGCTCTCTTTTAGTCAGTTCTTTCCCTGAGGTAGATTCTGGTCGAACCTCTTTCAACGGTTCTCTTTTCGCGTCTCCGATGTAACCGCCCGTTTCTGTATCCGTTGCCTAGGAGACGTCTTCAACAGTTCCTCTGTTGTGACTACTGAGACCTTCGTTACTAAGTAACCGAAGTTCTATTGTTGTTCGCGTTACACGGGGCTTTCTGGTGCCACATTTTAATGCTTTGAGCAACCCGTCACAAAAGCGGCCTCCGTAGTCTAGGGGTAACGTTCCCACCTCATGACTCAAGGTACGCGGGTTCAAACCCGGCGGAGGTCGTGGAATTTTTAAGGGCGGAAAAATTCAGGGAACAAGTCCTCCGGGAGGGACTTTAAGCCGTGGGTCCCGTGTCATAGCTTTGCGGCACGTAAAAGAACCTCATGCCTCAATGAGGCCTCTGAGCCAAATTATAAAGGACATTTCCCGCCCAACAATAGTCTCTAACGCCTCTGGTAGATGGGGCTGGATGACCCAGAGGTCAGAGTTTGAGTCCCGGTAGGGTCAAGAATTTTCTCCTCTCAAAGTTGTCCACAGCGGCTCTGGGGTTCACCCAACCACCTATCCATTGGGTCGCTTTACCTCCGAGGAGGTAAAGCGACCGAAGCGTGAAGCTGGCCAATTACCTCCAGCTTATGTGGATCTATACATCCACTCCTCATATGCCTTCATGGCGCAGTGCTTGATTATTTAAGTACAGGGACAAATTTTACCCTTTTTACTAGACAGTATTACATTCCAGAAGACAGTACTGTTCATAGTCACAGCTGTGAGAACCTCAGATGCAACATCCAAGAATAGTTCGGTCACCTATTTCAGAAGTTATGAACAGGGCACACCACGGTTAAGAAAGGAATATCCAAGCTGTGGTCCCACTGTTATAACTCAACATCCAAACCGTAAGAAGCAATAAAATCCATATGCGTGTTCTATCAGTCACCCCTTCATGAAACAAATGCGCAGCAATTCCGTAGTCTGGACAGCACAGAATGTACTCCTATATGTACGCATATAAAAAAAGACGATGAAGTAGCAATATAAAGCGTCATTACTTGGTTAACTTGTTCAGAAGGGAGCGTTTAATGATGCTTAGCCTACGGTTTATGTGACCATCCATACACGGCTCTGAGATATATGTTCTCCGCGCATGACTCAGCGGATGCAGTCATCGCTTCCCCACGCAGACAACCGGAGAAATACAATGCGTTACAGCAGCTTCTCTCTGAAGACATTAGTGGGAGTTCCTCGTGACAGCTCCTGGCGGAGGGGAAGGGTGAAAACCCCAGCTCAAATTCATAATATTTTGGATTTCCACAGAAACCCATATGCAAAGTACGTCCAAAAATTCCTTAACACAATAACACGTTAAGATTTATTTTCGACTTTTGTGTCTCGTTGTCTATATTCGAGAATATAGTTATTCTATGCTCCATGGGTTCCTATGCAGAGTTACTCGCAAACAATGCTCATGGGTCCCTACGTATAGCTACTCAAAAATTGGCCGCGCCATAGCTCAAGCGATTAGTCGCTGGCTACCCACCATGGGTGACGACTATGTAGGTCAAGGCACAGTGGGATGTCGTGCTGTGTTGTGCGCTATATTGTCACCAATGTTTCGATGGAAAATTCCACTGTTTTTTCAAGATGGATGCAGCAGGTTCTTCCAGAACGACGATGATATATCGTACGATACTACATCATATCCAAGAAACTGTATAAACAACAGACAATGTGTGCTTCCTTCCACATGGGGATAAATTTATGAATTTAAGTTTCATACTAAGTCTCAATGTAATGGTAGAGGAAAACTGCCCATTTACACGCTCGAAATTCCACATCTTAATGAAAACTGGGAGTCATAAACAAGTTATGAGCAGGTTTTAATGATATGGCCTCCTTGCGAGTTTAATAAAATGTTTTATTCTCGAATGAATATTCTTTTTCGCAATTAAAAGCGTCCTACTGGCTTTTTATCGCCGCTCGTAAATGATGAAAGGAATGTCCATATTAAGAGCTCTGTCATCTTAGTTGGAAGTCCCTTTATGCTGTAAAAAAGACGCTTTCTTATCGGGTCTGTAATTTCTTTTGTCGTTAGAAAACGTGAAACGGCGAGCACGTAACTTATTTCCACGTCTGCTCTTCATTCAATCAGAATTTCAATTAGTACGAGAAGATAAGGGTGTCGTAGGAAAGAATACAGGACTTCACCGGATACAGCAGACGAGCAAATCAACACAACTCAGGTGGCGCGCATAGCGGCGGATCTAGAAACCAGATATACCGACGCAAGTTTGGAAATAATGTCACGTGTTGGGGGATACGCGTGACGAAATGATGGGTTCTAGTTCGGATTACCGGCTTCATTAGCAGCTTGGTTACACACTCTTTTTAGTTACACTTAGATATTGCGCTATCGCTGATTTACATACACTTCATAATCCACTGTTACACGCACGCTAGTCCTCTCTTGGTAATGTATCTCAAACACAGAAACTAGCGATTAAAATCACTCCAAGTATTACACATAATTAATGTCTTCCAACTACAAGCCAAGTCTTCACACGACGAACTTCCCGTGGCTGTCACTTAAAACATTTAACTACTCCTCAAAACTCCCTAATACTACTTGGTTCAAAGTCAAAGTCACATTACGACTGACCTTCAGTCAGTCAGTCAGTCAGTAAGTCTTGATGTCGAGCCCCAGACAGTTACGGTCTTGTTTTTGTGTGGCGCCCTCTCTGACGAGAGGACGGGCCTGCCTTTTGTATAGGCTGCTGACACTTGCCAGCGCAGTCTTTCCTGGGTCCGAGTCCCATTTTACTCTCTCAGATTTGAGACTTCCCTTCTCGTCGCCCCCTACGACTCGCAGGGTCACGGTGGAGGTAAACGAACCCGCCTCCACACGGGTTTCGAAGTCGAAGTCACATTGCGACTGACGGTCAGTCAGTCCGTAAGTCTTGGTGTCGAGCCCCATCTGGGGTTCATGACCAGATATTTATTACTGTTTAACATTTATGGTCTTGTTTTTGTGGGGCGCCCTCTCTGACGAGAGGACGGGTCTGTCTTATGGCGCTGGCCCTTGCCAGCGCAGTCTTTCTCGGGTCCGAGTCCCTTGGGACTCGCGACCATATTTTACTGTCTCCGATTTGAGACTTCCCTTTTCGTCGCCTCCTACGACTCGCAGGGTCACGGTGGAGGTATTCGACGCCGCCTCCACACCACCACACGGGTTTATTCCTGGAATCTCGCTATAAAGCCTTCGCACCGACCACGCAGAAAACAGTCTCTCTATTTTTGAAACGTGTTTACCAAGCGATCGCATAGCATTCGTTATGGCGCCGAAAACACAGAAAACACCGCACTCCCATTGTTGCCTTGCGTGTATTCGGTTGCGAGGTGTTTCGCGGTCAGTTACCTAGCAACGCTGTGTCCATCCAAATTACAATAATATCACAGATCAAGCGATTTCGCGTATTGGTAATTCTCTGGAGCGGTATCGGGGAGGATGTCGCCTGTAATCTAGGCAAACATTTTATACATTCTTACAGAGATTTTTCTCGGTCTACCTCAGTGTCTGCCTGTTTGAAGAGTACTAATGCAGTTAGCCTTCTGTTTCATATTCTCTCTCAGAACTCCGTTTTTAGCTTGGTTTCCTCATTTAGAAAAAAAAAAAAGAAAAGAAAACAGAAATAAGCTTACAAGATCACCTTCCTGTCTTTGTCTTCCTTCCATTGTTGCCAGGCAACACGTTCTCGTGCCGCTGCTGGGCAACTACTCGTTGCAACGAATATATACGCATCAACAGTAGAAACGTCTGACGCGCTGTTTTCTGAGGTCCGAGTCGTATCAAATACTCAGTACGTAACGAAAGGGAAGTAGGCGATTTGGCGACCTGGCGACTAAGTGTCCCCTCCAGTCAATGCCAGTAGAGGGGTGAGTGACGAGTAGCAGTCAAACCCATCATCTCGTCCAAAAGGAAGCATCATTTCAAAACAGCTGGGTAGCTGGGTACACAAGGATTCAAAGTACAGCGCATCTTAACACAGGCTATTCATACCACAAACAGGGGCTATTGCCCCGCCCCAAGTATTGCTTCGCCTTCCCTTCTCATTCGTCATCAATCAACTGCCCATTGTTACTAGAACGACAATAACAGACAGAAAGTGGTTATCCAGAATTCCATTTAGCAAATATAAACAGCGCCAACAGCTATTGTAGTGATACATCCCGCGGGTTCAATAGCAGACATCACAACTTCGGCTCACTATCCCTTGGGATTCTGAAGGATTTTGTCTAGCGGCCCATCTATCATTTGTAGACCGGTGGGTCATGCGATTGCTGGGAAGGTATAATCCAGATCTTCCAATATAATAGGAAATTAGAACAGATTTGACGATGATCATCCAAATTTCAATATCGCGGGGCTTCGAATATGAAGAACAAGGGCGAATGGGAGATTTTCTGTTGAACAGAACATAACAATAAAATATTAGCAATTGTATATCGCTGATGGCACTGTAGAGTGTCTTCCTTGCTGATACATTCCAAATTTTCGTTACGTCAGGACAAAGTAAAAAAAGTCAAGTAAAGCTATCCCTGTACCAGGCCGTAAAGGTCCATAGGGTTGTGAGACGTTGAGGTTCCCCACATTATCTACACAATCGGTTCATAGGTGGCGGTAAACACAACGCCCACTCCCAAGATAAGAAACTACCCTCTACTCAGCGACGTATCACCACGGACATTTACTTCATTTCAAAATAATTTCGGTGTAAAATTAATAATTAATAGTAAAAAAATAAAAATTCTGACAGATTTGAAAGAAAGTTTTAACCTTTGTGGCTAATATTACAATTCTTAATATAATGAGACGTAGAAATCGGTAACGAAATTTAAGTTACTTTGCCTCTGTGGTCTAGTGGTTATAGTTCCTGTCTACAGATCCAGATGTCCCGGGTTCGATTCTAGGAGCTACTAGATTTTCTGAGAAGCAGTGCGTCTGGAACTGGGTCCACTCAGCCTCGTGAGGATAATTAAGACGCAATTTCAAAGAAATAGCGGCTCCAGTATAGAAAACCGAGATTAACGGCCGTGGGGATTCGCTGCGCTGGCCACGCGACACCCTCTATCCGCTAAAGTTTGCACTAACTTCGCCGACAAGCGGCGGTCGCTCGGTCAATATAAATCGCTTTCGGACTACATGCCACGGAAATTAGAATATAATTTCAATAACGAGCGATATATCATATAAACTGCCTTAGGATGATCCAGCTTTCCCACCAAACCCCGTACGCCTTCCTCTTCTCTACCTGCGTGCTACATACCCTAACAATCTCATCCTTCATGCCTTGATCATTCTATCTGACGAAGAGTACAAGTTATGAAGCGCCTCATTATGAAGTTTTCTCCAACCTCCTGTCACTTCATCCCTCTTGGGTGGAAATATTCTCCTGAGCACCCTGTTCTCGAACACCCTCAGTCTATTTCTTAGTTCAGCATCGGATATGCATCGCGCTTGTTTCGTCGTTACTTACTGTTGCACCCTAATCCAATGACGTATAATTCATGGACGCTGAAGTAAACGTTTAGAAAGACGCGCCGTCACCAATCGGCTCTGCGGGGAAACAGGAAACACCACTCTCACGGAAGTCTGCAGTAGGTTCGAACTTCATTTCCGTGTAACAGTCACTCGGCTTTACCACGCGACTTATTCTGCTCCATGTGTTCTATGAATGGCACATGAATACGTATGGAGGAGTCACGGTACAGCTCCATGCATTCTCAACCTGTCCTAAAAGGCGGAGAAAATGTCCCTGGTACCCATTGTTCAATAGACTGTATGGGTCCCAGGGACGGTCTCTAGTAGAATGAACATAGAATCTTCTCCTTCCTTACGGGAGAAAGCTAGGGTTAAAGGCATCGACCCATGAAGACTAAAGTTCATATTAATGTGCACATCTTAAATATTCATTAGGGATTATGCTAAAATAATTCAATTAGGAATGCGAGACGATGGGCGCCATATATATAGGTATTCTGCCACCCTTCACAGTTGAATATTGTGAATATGTGAGTCCCGCGGGAACTGAGCCTGCATGCAGCTACGAAAGGTCAGGATTACTCTGCTGCCCTAGTTTACGGTGCTGTCACTAACTGGATCTTAGAGAGATAGGATGGTATGGATTGGACTGATGTGGCTCAGGATAGGGACCAGTGGAGGGCTCTTGTGAACACGGTAATGAACCTTCGGGTTCCATGAAATGCTGGGAAATTTTTGAGTAGCTGCAGAACTGGTGGCTCCTCCAGAAGGGCTCAGCTGCATGAGTAAGCATGAGTCACTAGCCAGGCTGAATAGCGATGTAGGGTACTGCACGGACCAAGGAATAGGAAGAAGCGAAGTGCTATCACGCATTCGCCTAGAGGAACTGAGGACAACCATGAAACACCTGTCAGGATAGGTGTTGTCCTTGCTGAGATCCGAACCAAGAACCTCCAGAATACCGAGCGTAGAGGGTTACATACGGTGGTATCAAGTGGATACATCTGGCTCAGGATAGGGACTAGTGGAAAGCTCTCGTGAACGTGGTAATGAACCTTGAGATTCCACAGAATGTAGGGGATTTGCTTCGGCAGCTGAATAACTCGCACGCATTAAAGACGGACTCAGCTTCGCGAAGTCAGTCAGTCAGTTAGTGGGTTACCGCTATGCTGATCGGCTCCAATTACGGGTTAATATGAGCTGTAATTTGCCGATTACAGTGACCGAGCGATCTAAGGCGTGAACTGCCTTCGCTCGCTCGTGGGTTCGAATCCCACTCAAGGCATGGATGTATGTCTGCGATTATTCTGTGTTTGTCTACAGGTAGAGGCATTGCGACGAGCTGATCCCTCGCCCAAGTAGTCCTACCGAATGTGTAAGATCTAGTAAACCGAAGTGAACGGAGAGTTTCATGGAGGTAGGCCTAGGCCCAAATTGGGGGCTGTAGCGCCACAGGAAAAAAAATGTTGTGGTCAATGCAAGGTATCGATGGAAGCAGCCAATATTTGAATGGTCAGTCGGTCAGTTAGCTTCACCTCTGCAGATCTTACAGCCAAATTATGGCAGCTGCAACTGAGAGTCACTCGGCTGCTTACTGATCATAATTTATTTCCAAATAAACTTCCTTTGTTTCAAAGGAGGACATCAATTACGGCTAAAGACGTGTATAGCAGTGAAGCCGTGTGAATACATTGGCAAATAGAAAGGCCAGGCGGATACATAATTCCTTGTCCAAATGAGAGAAACGCTGTTGAAATAACAAAACTTGTGCATCGGGTGGTCTCCCTAAATTTTCTGGCCATCCTGAAACACATCGGGCTGCATTCCTTAGCAGACAATGGCTACATGTCAGATGCACTCGTAAATTGTCGAATTGGTGGTCGTGTCACGGATGCTGATAAGTCACGTGGATGAATCTTCTCTTCTCCAGGTCCCCACTTAACAAGTTACATAAAACTCCCACACCGGGGCGCCCCAAACGGTCACACAATACATCCAGCACATCGCTGTAAGTAAATGCGACATTTCTATTTCTTTAATTTGACATAAATAAGAAATATTTTACGTTGGTACTGAATATGTTGATTAACAATTCTATAATAATATAAAAAAACAGAATTTTGCCCGAACAGGTTAGCGTAGCGATGACACCTTAAAACTTGTGCCGGTATGGTGCTGGGTTCGAATCTCGAACTGGAAGCTGGCTATATTGAACCTTGTCGAAGCTTTCTTCAGTCCTTCGCCTAAATCCCGCGACAGTACCTAAATTAGGCCACGGTCGCTTTTTTTAAATTCATATCGTCGTAAAAAGTCCACAAAACAAGAAGTTCTGTGAAGTACTAAAAGCCTACTTTCCTTTGATACACGTGTAAAAAAGAGAACAAACATACAAACTCCGTGGCCTGTAGTCCTCAAGCGGACTATACCGACCGAGCGACCGCCGCTTGTCGGCGAAGTTAGTGCCAACTTTAGCGGATTGAGGGTGTCGCATGGTCAGCGCAACGCATCCCCACGGCCGTTAATTTCGGTCTTCTACACCGGAGCCGCTATTTCCTTGAAGTAGCTCCTCAATTATCCTCACGACGCTGACTGGACCCCGTTCCAGACCCATTACTTCTCAGAAAATCTGGTAGCGCCGGGGATCGAGCCCGGACCTCTGGATCTGTAAGCAGAAACTCTGACCACTAGACCACAGAGGTGGCGCAAGGAATACGACGCGCCCAACAATTCTACTGTTGCATGTGTATTCGTTTCCGCGGTAACGCTTCTATCGTGCCGTCGCCTAGCAACGATGGGGAAATTGTGACATTTGAAGTTCATAAGGTACTGGCTATAAAGAACATAGTCTTCGAGGATGTCACGCAGTGTAGTCTGGTAGACGTTAACCGCAGTTTCGGAGGAATACACTTCCTCCAACTTCAGGGTTTTTGAATAAGGCTGGCAAGTATCCAGCAAGATATAAATAGCAAGCTTGGCGAATTCCTTGTCAGACTTACATTTAGATTCTGAACATGGTGACTGCACGTTTCTTGGCAAGCCTTTACCAGACTTCACGGCGTCACATCCTATAAGATAGTATTCTTCACAGTCACGGCTGTGACTCTAAATCTGTCCACAGGACAGGAGTGTAACAGCCGTTTACAATTCCACAGAAAGTCTCATCATTTCTGACATAAAATTTCCTACCGTTGATCTCCCCTCTTTCTCCTACATTCCTTTCCAGTCCTACATGTTATCGAATGAAACGTCGAGATCGAAATTTAACTCCCACTCCCTCGAATAGCACGCACAATTATTCCATTAGACATCATGTCAAACCAAAGACTTCTTGCTCGTACGTGACTCAATACATGACTTACGTTCATGAAACGTGTTAAGACTCTACAATTCGTTGTTATGTTAACCCTAAATTGCGTAATTTCGGAGCTTCCATATCACCGCCACATTACACTTGTGTGTGTGTTTTGTGCTGCACTGTTGTGTTGTGTGTGGAGTTATGTTGTGTTGCGTTGTGTTGCGTGGTGCTGTATTGTGTTGTGCTGTATTGTGTTGTGTTGTGTTGTGTGTGTGCGTGTGCGTGTGTGTCTGTGTGGAGGCCTACAGAAGAACAATCTGTTTCGATGAAAGTCTGAACAACATTATTTGGGTACTACCTAAATTTAGGACGAAAAACACACCTTCAAATCACTTCAGATGTCTAAGAGAGACGTGTTCCTCCTTACCGGTCTATAGCTACTATATAATTCACTTACCTTTGCGTATATTCTTGGGTTAATCCACGTCCTTACATTGTCCTCCAGGTACCGGGTCGCTAGGTGTGCGATATCCCGTTGCTGGGTAAAAGGCGGAGGGGGAGGCGGCGGTTCGGGCTCCAGGTACGTAGAAGAACAGCCCCTGCGAACATAACAATGAAGTTTGAAACTGAATTTCTGTATTTGAGGTTAGTTTAGCACTACGCCATAATTACGTACGGGGGAGTGAATGTATAGATACACATATTCTTGACCTTGGAAATAGTTGGAGGTGAGTGGTCACCTTCACGCACCGGTCACTTTACCCTGAGGGAAAATATCCCCGGGTACACACTGCATAGGAGGCTGGGTAGGGCCCCTAGATCCAGTCTAGACGCTGTGGAGTAGATAATAAGCCCTTGCCCCTTGCTGGGAATGTAACGTCCAGGCCGTAGCCTGTCGCTATACCGAACGAGCTATCACTATTACTATTGCTACTATACGCGGTAGCGTAGTTGGTCGAGGCACTATGCTACAAGTCGGATGGTCGCAGGATCGAATCCCGATGAGGTAACTGGATTTTTCAAATAATGTAATCCTTCCAGCCGCACTATGGCCATGGTTACCACTGCCAATCTTCATTCCACCAATTGTTCCACAATCACCCTCACCTATCATCTGGTGCTGGAACAATAGGTCAGAGGTGATCGTAGTACAAGGGACTTAGTCCCACTCCACCAGCAATAATAAAAAAATACTACTAAAGGTAAAGTTGTCCCTGTGCTTCAAGTACCACGCCATGAAGACGTATGGGGGAGTGGATGTATTTTTTTTTTCCTTGGCACTACAGCCCCATTGGGCCTAGGCCTGCCTCCATGAAATTCTCCGTTCGCTTCAGTTTTCCTAGATCTTACACATTCCGTAGGACCCTTGGGCAGGTGATCAGCTCGTCGCAAGGCCTCTACCTGTACACAAACACAGAAAAACGCACACACACATCCATGCTCTGAGTGGGATTCGAACCCACGATCCCGGCTTCCGAGCGAGCGAAGACAGTGCATGCCTTAGACCGCTCGGCTACGTGACCGACGGAGTGACCTCAACACCAGTTAGAAATGAGTGGCCAGCTTCACGCCCCTGCCGCTTTACCCCCGGTATCCACTTGATAGGTGGCCGGGTGGGACACAAAGCCCGTCTGGACGACTTGGAGAAAATTCTTGACCCNGGTACAGAGTTCAATCCCAAGTCATGTCACGTGGGATTTATGATGGACAAAGAAGGACAAGGACAGGCTTTCTCCGAGTACCTGGCTTTCCCCTGCCAATTCCCATTCTACCAACTGCTGCAGCCCCATGATGTACGGTTTTTACACTGACAGCGCCCTTAAAACAACCTGCTCCTTCATTCACAAATTGTGTTCGCAACTCAAAGACATAAACATGGTCCATTTATATGGTCCGGTGAACGCATTTTATTAGCTTCTCAGAGGACTGCAGTTTAACAAGAGAGCTCTGCTGCCATTCAGAATGCTAATGGAGCGTCCGTCCCATCTCGATAAAGGCATGTCTCTCCCTGTGTGTCCTGAACCCCTTCAGCTTCAGCTCCTGAAAGTTTACGCCAGTTCAGAACTTCACCTGTACACTGAGATGATAAAAACATAAATGACGTTCCAAACACAGCACAGCTTCAGAGTTATTACTTGTCATACAGCTAACAGGCAGAAGTATACTAGTTCTACGTCCGGGACACGGTTGCTTTCATTGTCAACATCAAAATACACGGTAGATTCAAATTTAAGTAAGCAAGAGCACTAATTAAGAATGGGGGCACGCAGTGGTGTAGTAGGTTGAGGCCGGGGGTTCGATTCCTGATGAGGTCACTGGATTATTTTTAATTTTTTTAATCCCTCCAGCCGCACTATGACCCTCGGGTCGACTCAGCCTCTAACAGAAATGAGTACCAGGAATATTCTTGGGGGTGAAAGGCGGTCGGCACGTAAGGCTGACAACCTCACAACCCTATGGGCCTTCACGGCCTGTTTCAGGGATAGCTTTACCTTTTTTTTACCTTGGGGCTAAAGAGCAGCAGGAATATAATGACAACCTGCCGAATGTCTAGATAATATGTTGGAGCCTCGACGTCTCACAACCCTTTGGGCCTCCACGGCATTTTAAAGGGATAGCTCTACCTTTTTTTATTACTAATCTATAGAAATAAAAATTTAAAAGTTGTGACAATGGTATATTAATACAATTATTGTTTGTGGACATAATCCATCGTACCGCTTATTTAAAACACACAACGTGTCGGAGAGGATGTGTTTTAAATAAAAGCAGGGCGACTGATAATGCCCACAAACACAATAATTGTACTAATTACGAAATTCAAGTTTTCTCGCGTAACTGAAAAACATTACGAGTACCGTCTTCTGTATGGAACGCCTCAGCTGAAGTCAGCTTGCTGCCTTCTCAGACAGTGAACATGGAGGCAATACGTTCCTGCGAAACGTCGATATCTCTCTGAACTACACGGCGTCACAACCGAGAAGTATATATTCTTAATAGCCACAGCCGTGAAAACCTCGAACCCAACAACTCGTTTAAGGAGTGTAGTACCTCTACTCTCCATTAGCTTTGCTTCGAGTAGAACATAACTGTGCCATCTCGCTGCAACTGAGTCATTTTGCGAAGCTGACAGTAGCCCAGTTAGTCAAGAAACACACATTTTACGGAATCCGTTACGTTCCTGCTGTTCAGCTTTCTTCGATATTTTAATTCAAGGTGCTCTACGAATCGATATTCTGTATCGAATCAATACGAGTACATAAAATTACATCATTAAACATTTAAAGTAAAGGTAGAAGGTAAAAGTTGTCCCTGCACTGTACTAAGCACTACGCCATGAAGGCGTATGTGGAAATGTATGTATAGATCCACATTTTTCTTGACCTTGGCACTAACTGGAGGTAAGTGGTCAGCTTCACGCCCCTGCCGCTTTACCTCAGGGGAAAGAGCATCTGGTACCCATTGGATAGTAGGCTGGGTGGAACCCCAGAGCCGGTCTCGACGACGTAGAGACGTGAAAATTCTTGCCCCCACCGTGAGTCGGAACTCGGACCCCTCGGTCGTCCAGTCCGTAGCCAGTCGCTATACCGACTGAGCTATCCCGGCTTCCTAAACATTTAAATAAAAATATTTAAAATAACTAACTTAATTTCACAAACTTAGGACATAGGGATTTTTTTTTTGCTACAGCCCCAATTTGGGGCTTGGCCTACCTCCATGAAACTCTCTGTTTCACTTCGGTTTACTAGATTTTAGGCGTTCGACAGGAAACCCTGGGCTGGTGATCAGCTCGTCCCAAAGCCTCTACCTGTATACGAACACAGAAAAACTTGTAAGATTTGAGGCTTTCACGGCGGTGACTATGAAGAAAGCAGTCTTCTGGGATTTGGCACCGTGTATATGTGGTGATAACCGACGTTTCGGAGGAACGTATCGCCCCCATCTTCAGGGCAGAAGAAAAAAAGTATAAGAAATCTGCAAGCGACAANCCTCGGCTACCGTGACCGGCATCGGGAAAAAATAATCCTACCAAAATTGGTTAATTAACAACCGCAGATCATTACAATATGGCGCAAATCGAAATCCGAGTTTCGAATCGTAATTCCAAAAATGTGGAGCATTAATTTAATAGGATAGCAAACCGAGAAGTGGTGGACTGAACTGGCGCAGGTTACTATCTAATGGCGGTGACTGGGGACACCTTAGGAAGCATGTTGCGCCGAGCACGTAACACTTGTTCCACTGTTGCGCTGTCTCCACAATCCAACCCAAGGCAGTGCATCTGCAGGTATCGAGTCTCAGTACTGCAGCAAGCAGACCCCGAACGGAAACGTCCCTCCTCTGCTACACGAGCCGATCCTTTCAGCATTCATCATAGCCGTGTTCTGGCCCAGGAATTTCAGTCGGATAAATTAACTGCATTACACAGCATCAGTTCTACATAGAACCAAGATTTGTAACACGCGCCCTACGAACACATACGGTGTAGCTCCAACATTCCTGAACTGGACACTACATATGAGTGGTCAACTTCACGCTCCGGTCGCTTTATCCCCGGTACCCACTGCAGATGTACCCCAGAGCCAATCTGTTAGCTGTGGAGTAGGGAACAATTTCTTTCTCCTGCCGACAATGGAACCAGACCATCCAGGACGTAAGCCCATCGCTGTTTGAACTCCTTGCTATACACCGTAATAGCCCGAATATAAGGGGTTTCCTTTTTCGAATACTGACTCTCAGAAAAAAAGGGGGGTTGCCTTATTTTAGGATCCTTACAATAAATATGAAGATAATTATGAGTGGCTCTAACTGCTAATTCTGATGATACTTGTGAAATATCTAGAATTACGTTTAAGGGATTAAATCTGAATTTGTTTCATTCCTTAATGGAATAAATTCCACGTATTTTGTTACAACCCTGAGAACTGAACGACATATTCAATTTTGTAAAAAAAAAAATAATAAACGCTTTCCGGTTTTCACATCGGAAAAACAGGGGGAGGTCACCTTTTTTTCAACTAATATGGTATATATTTCTTTGACCCCGTGCATATCCTTCGAACATTGAGAATCCCATTCGAGGACCGACCACAGAACGTAGCAGTAGAGTGGGTAGCATTCCTGCAGTGTTCAAGTCTTACCCCAGAGTTCCGGCATTCTGAGGTCCTGTGGCTTTCCTCACTCTCTCTCACCAAACTGCGGGACACGGACAACCTCCCCCTACACCTATTCCGAACTAGTATTCACTAGACAGACGGACAGGATACGCAGACTGATCGACTGACAGACAAGTAAATATAGATATATTCATACACAGAGAGGCGCGCAGACACGGATTGATTGATTGATTGATTGATTGATGGATGGATAGACAGACGGACGGAAGGACATAGATAAACAGACAGACAGATAGACAGACAGACAGACAGACAGACAGATAGACAGACAGACAGATGGATGGATAAAGAGAGTGGGGTGCAGAAATAACATCTGACAGCAGTAATGAGCCCATATCTTGCAATCGATACACCTAAACTGCCAACCACAGAGGGGACTCCCCGAAATTGGTTCGAACAGGAGATCATAACCTCAATAATACACGGCACGTGAAATGGGGGAGGGGCAGACTATCCCGCGAAGTTCCTGGAAGTCTGAAAGGCGCCAGGTTACCCTTTGCAATGGGCACACTCAGAGCACAGACCACCACCATCCATCTTGGGCCGGAAAACCTTTCTTGCAGTTATGAATGCTATGTCAGCACACAGAATTTCTACGGCGCGTTTCTTGTGCTCCTGATTCCGGCATCGGCAACTGAAACGCTCTGACTCAAGACGCCAGGCACCGAAGATGGTTACCAAAAATTAAATTCTGTGATTTAGTGAACAACTCTGTGCCTCCCTTCTGCGGTGCCACGTCCTCCCTCTTACTAAAATATAACTCAACGTAAATATATAGAATAGAAAAGGTCTATCTTCTTGGATGCGATGCCGTGTAGGCCGATAAAAGTCAATCGACGTTTTGGAGGAAAATATCGCCTCCATCTTCAGGGTCGAAGAATAAGACAAGCAAGAAACCAGAGTGAAAGCAGGTGGCAAACAGAACGCTGCCACATCTAAGTAGATAAATACTCTTCTTAACCTCAAGCCTTATTAAAATATCTATCTGTCTGTCCGTCCATCCTCCATCTATGTATGGGTCTATAGCCCTTTCTTCGACCTTGGCCGCTTTTTAAGCCTGATCTTTTTACACAGTCGGTAGGACTCCTTTGACGGGGATCGGCCCGTCGCAAGGCCGCTACCTGCACACAGAACGGCACAGACACGGAATAAATGTACACAGACATCCATGCCCCAAGTGGGATTCGAACCCATGATCCCAGTGTTTGAGCGGGCGAAGACGGCGTGGCCACTGTGATCAGCTTTTAAAATATTACTATATATTAATATCCAGTGATTGCAGATATCATTGCTACCTTTCTCTTGAGCATTCTGTACAATATAGAAAATGAATACATTCGATATACACGAAGTCTTTTGCCGATTTTTCTGAATGACTCTTCTAACAACAGTGACCGGGTTTGTGACGTCAGACTAGAGGTGACATGAAGATGGAAGGGGCAGGTGTGTTGCAGAATTATGCCGATTTACGAGAGAACAACGTGGCGCAAACCAGAAAACCGCGATCTTCGAAGTTACTGCCAGAAGAACCTCAAATCTCGAAAAGTCTGTTTTGCTACGCAGTTTGTATTGGACATTCATGCCACTTCCGTTCCCTCCATGTATTCATTCTGGCATTTAATTACCTCCTGCTTCTGTATAGTTACTTGCTTGGGTAATTCTTGAAATCCGAAGAAGGAAGCAATATTTTGCTCCTAAACGTCAGTCAGCGTCTACTGCAGGACACAGCGCAGCATTCCAGAAGACAGCGGCCTCTGTGAGAGCCTCAAACCCAAAAATTTCTGTGTACCGTTTGAAATACACTTCAGGTTGCCAACTGGAACACTTATGCATTAATATTTACACAAAAAGGAACGAAAATGTAAACAGAAGTAAACAAAGAGGTAGAAAGGGAAATGACGTGCCGTAGTTGGTTTGACGGGCTATGCTACAAGCCGGAAGGTCGCGGGATCGAATCTCGAAGAGGCGGATTTCTTTCAATTGACCTAATCCTTCCAGCCGCACTAGGCCCTGGGGTTCACTCAGCCTCTAACAGAAATGAGTACCAGGAATTAATTAAATAATTTTCCTGGGGAGTAAAGCGCGGCCGGCGCGTAAGGCTGACAACCTTACCGCCATCTGTGAGCCGATTGCCTAAAAAATGTGGAAGCCTCGACGTCTCACAACCCTATGGGCCTTCACGGCCTGGTACAGGAATAGCTTTGCTTTACTTATTTTTATTTTGTCCTGACGTAAGGATATTTGGAATGTATCAGCAAGGAAGACCCTGTACAGTGCCCTCAGCGATATACAGTTGCTTACTTTCTCTTTTTTTTACTGAGAAATAAATTTAAGAACGAAATTTGTCAGCCTTACGCGCCGGCCTCCCTTTACCTCCAGAAAGATTCCTGGTATTCATTTCTGTTACGGGCTGTGTCGACCCCAGGGCCATAGTGCGTCTGGAACGATTAGATCAATTGAAAAAAATCCAATTATCTCGTCGGGATTCGATTCCGCGACCTTCCGGCTTGTGGCATAGTGCCTCAACCAACTACGACACCGCATGTCCACGCCGGGGCTAGTACAATGGACCAATTAGGGGACGAAGTACCATGTGAACTCAGTCTCACCCCACCCCAAGAAAGTAAAAAAAATAACTAGGGCGTGAGTGAATGAGTGCACGGAAGGGTAAGCGCCAGCAGAGTCACTCGTTAGAGGGGGGGGGGTTACCAGTAGCTGTCAGACCCCTCCTCACGTCGAAGAGGAGGCCTCATTTCAAAACACACAACAAAATCCGGAAAGAACGTAAATAGCAAGGAGACGGGATAGCTCAGTTGGTATAGCGACTGGCTACGGGCTGGACGACCGAGGGGTCGGAGATCGAATCGCGGTAGGGTCAACAATTTCTCTTTTCCAATCGTCCAGACCGACTCTAAGGTCCACCCAACTTCCTATACAATGGACACCGGGGGCTCTTTCCCGGCGGTAAAGCGGCCGGGGCGTGAAGCTGACAACTCACCTCCAACTAGTGCCGAGGTCAAGAAAATGTGGACCCATACATCCACTTCCCCATACGTCTTCATGGTGTAGTACTTAATTAGTTAAGCACAGGTCCGAAACCAAGCATGACTCGGCTGGCGAGGCCCAGCAGAAATTTACTGGCCTGGTTGATCGTTAGTTGTGAGACGCAGCTACAGTCTCGAATGTAGAGACTTTTTAGCCATGAGTCAGTGGGAGACAGTCGCCAGCCAATAACAGTGCGAACATAAGGTGGGCTCCGTTCGCATCCATTACCAGGCAACGACTAACGAAGATACAGAAGACTTAGCAAGTGCCACAGTGGATAGTAAAGCGTGTGAATTAGAGATAGCGGTATAATTCTTTGTAGTTACGAGTTTTAGAACCCAATAAATCCAATTACCAACCCAAACTTCGCGTCTAGTCACAAAGTCGCGACAACAGTCTCATTCGTATTTCATTTCTCCATTAAAAACTATCGAGTCTGGGAACGCCGTAAAAATAGACCCCAAAAATTAAACAAAGAAGTATAGACAGGTCAGGCCCTATGTAACACTTTTGTTTCAAACAGCCACATTCCCTGAGTAACATAAAAATGAAGTCATCTAAATGTGGGCCCTAAAACAAGGATATTCAGACTAAATGGAGCATCAGGTGCGTGTAGATGTGTCTCGCAGCCCCTCCCCCCTCACGTTACAAAAGATCCCAGTCCGACATCGTCTCCTGATAAACAGGGAAATGCAAATAAGCAACTTCCAATATACCTTTATAATTTATATGCAGTTACTTTATACAAGCGACGCGGTGATACAATGGGATATTTATGATATAGATTTTGCTTGTGCGCACCCGTCATGAAGCAATACGCGGGCCGGTAGACTTGTCTATGGAGCAATGAGGGCAACAGTGAAATATGTTCGAAGTATTGCAACATTTCACTACATGGCCTATGCATTACCACAAATTTCCACATAATTATAAAGTATGAAAAAGTGCAACATTACATTTTACATTCTTTATACGTAACACAGACAAATTCTGCTTCATACCTTTAAAATTAAACTTAAATTTCGAATAATTTGTAGAGCTATAGAGAGTATCTGAAAATTAGAATATACAAAACTATAAGTTTGCCTGTGGTTCTGTATGGATGTGAAACTTGGTCTCTGACATTAAGGGAGTAACATAGACTGAAGGTGTTTGAGGAGAATATTTGGACCGGAGACAGATGAAGTGACAGGAGGTTGGAGAGAACTGCATAATGAGGAGCTTCATAACTTGTACTCTTCTCCAAGTATAATTAGAATGATCAAGTCAAGGATGATGAGGTGGACAGGTCATGTAGCACGAATGGGGGGAGACGAAGAACGCGTATAGGATATTGGTGGGAAAGCCAGAAGGAAAGAGACCATAGAGAAGACCAAGGCGTAGGTGGGTGGACAATATTAGAATGGATCTTAGAGAGATAGGATGGGATATGGATTGGATAGATCTGGCTCAGGATACGGACCAGTGGAGGGCTCTTGTGAACATGGTGATGAACCTTCGGGTTCCATAAAATGCTGGGAAATTCTTGAGTAGCTACAGAATTGGCGACTCCTCCAGAAGGGCCCAGCTCCATGAGTAAGTAAGTAAGTAAGTAAGTAAGTAAGTAAGATAGAGAGTATCTGACCCCTTAAATGTTGAGTTGTTTGGGCCAATTTAAAAGAAACTGCCAAATAATACAGATAACTTCTGAAGCCTAAACTAACCTAACTTAAAGGTAAGGTAAAGTTGTCCCTGTGCTTAACTAATTAAGCACTACGCCATGAAACGGTATGGGGGAGTGGATGTATAGATCCACATATTCTTGACCTCGGCATTAGTTGGAGGTGAGTGGTCAGCTTCACGCCCCTACCGCTTTACACCCGGAGAAAACTTCCTGGTACCCATTGGCTAGGAGATTTGGTAGACCCCAGAGCCGGTCTGGACGACGTAGAGAAAATTCTTGACCCCACCGGGATTCGAACTCCGACACTTCGGTCGTCCAATTGCAACTTAACTAAACATATTTAATTTTATTCAGTCTGGTCCGTCACACTAATCCTTACTATAGAATGATTTGATTACACCGTCCAGTGTGACTCAACATACAACGAAAGGAGAAACGGCTTAACAACAAACACACTTTTATCCAACTATACAAAGAAGCAAAAATCACTGCCCGCACTTAAAGGGGAGCAATCTACCCCAATCTCCCGTTGACAATACGTCTCTGTTCTTGCTGGATAGCTATATAGACCACTGTTGCTCTAATTCGGCGACAATGCTCATGCTTTTCTTACATATGCTTATACAACAGCGCCTCTCCATATTGCCTCATTCTCAATGTATACATTAGCCGTTCGATCGCTGTGTCTGATCATTAGACCCGAAGCATAGTTTCATACCGATAATCGAACCGATCACCTGATCACCAAGCTACAAATATCCATTGACAAAAACACGTCCCGAATAATGGCCCAAAATCAGGGGTGAACACTTACAGGGATAACAAACCCTATTTGACTAATCAAGATCATAACTTGTGAAGTCAGAAATGTCTCTGGACTTACCCCAAAAGCAAGGCCGCGCCATAGCTCAAGCGGTTAGTCGCTGGCTTCCCACCGCGGCGGCCCGGGTTCAATCCCGGGTCTGGTCAAGTGGGATTTGTTGTGGACAAAGTGGCGCTGGGGCAGGTTTTCTCCGAGTACTTCAGTTTCCCTTGCCAATCTTCATTCCACCAATTGCTCCACAATCACTCTCACCTGTCATCTGGGGCTGGTACAATAGGCCAGAAGTGGCCGCAGTACAAGGGACTTAGTCCCACCCCACTAGCAATAAAAAAATAATACCCCGAAAGCAGGGCAAAGTCGGCAATGTTAGTGCCAACTTTAGCGGACAGTGTGTGTCACATGGCCAGGGTAACGAATCCCCAAGGCCGTTAATCTCGGTTTTATAGTCCGGAGCCTATATTTCCTTGAAACAGCTCTTCACTTATCCTCACGAGGCTGAGTGGACCCCGTTCCAGACCCACTACTTCTCAGAAAATCTGGCAGCGCCGAGAATCGAACACGGGACCTCTGGATCTGTAGCCAGGATCTCTGACCACTAGACCACAGAGGCTGTCGCAATAGGAGTCACTTTATGCTAGACGTTGAGTGAATAATAAAATCAATCGATGTGTCTAACTTGTTCGCAGTTGCGCAAAGCGTCCGACTCTAGAGACCGCCTCGGGGTGGGCTGTAAGAGTGCATTTGTGGTTACTGTCAAGAGGGTGGAAGAATTTTTTTAGTGTTATGCACTGCTGAATTGGGGGTGAGATGAAGTGTTTCTTCCCTCGCAGGTCCTAAGGGGCCGCTAGGTAGTTCCTCTTCCGCCCCCTCATTTTATCCACTGCCAGCAACTTACTTTGGAAACTCGTGTTCTTGGTACCATCTTGCAAAAAAAAAAAAAAAGAAAAACACTATCTTTGCGTAAATCCATCATTCGAAATTTTTTCTTTGTTTCTAGAAGTTCCATATAAACACTAGTTTTACTGATGAACTTCGTGTAAAAACCTTAAATAACACACTTCGTTCATAAATCCCGTACCATTAAGAAAGATAAGTCTATCTCTGTAACAGGCCATGAAAGCCCATAGAGTTGTGAGACGTCGAGGCTCCCACATTTTCTATACATATTCGGCTCACAGATGGCGGTAAGGTTGTCATCCTTACGCGCCGACAACCTTTTACCCCCCGGAAGTTTCCTGGTACTCCTTTCTGTTAGAGGGTGAGTGGAATCCAGGGCCATAGTGTGGCTGGAAGTATTAGTCCGGAGATAGGGGCTAGCTCTGTCTATTGGACCCAACTGAGTAGGTTTTACCTGAAGACGGGGACAGATTCCAGTTCTCGAAACGTTGTGTTTTTAATAGAAACTAGACTGTTTTTTAGAATAGACAAGATGATGGATAATGTCCAGCAAAATAATAATTGGAAGTATTAGGCTAATTAAAAAAAAAATCTACTTCATCGGGACTCGAACCCGCGACCTTCTGGCTTGTAGCATAGAGCCTCAACCAACTGCGCTACTGCGTGCCCGAGGGCCTCCCGAATACAAGTCTAAATCGTCACCGCTTAGCTAGCCCGCTCGGCTGATAACGACATTAAGTGAAGAGTAAATTGCATAATTGTGAGGCAGCTCATTATGTATTTTTCTCTAGAAAATATATTCATCTTTATCGATTGTGTTCCTCACAGACTCGTTTTGAATTTCGGTTCCTTTCCTGACTTTCATAATTGCAACCTCCGGTATTGGCTAGTTACATTCTGCGGCCGAATCAAAACAAGTGACACACTCTAGCGGCGTGATCAGGCACTACGTGTTTCTTATACACTTGAAGGTATTTCAACTTCCCTAATTACGTACAGTGACTGCCACGGGGCAGCAAGACGAAGTGCCTCTCAGCCGCTGTTTGGCACCTCAGATGCTTCCGTTGCCATTTGCACGTTTATAAAGAACAAACGCCGAGACAGAGAGAAAACAAGAAAATTATTATATACAGAGTGAGGCTAAATTATTGTCGGGAATTCTGTGGCCTATAATTTTCAAACCGGAAACAATAAAATAAATCTGCTTCTGCAATATAAAAGTATAACCCAAAAAAGCTTTAATGCCTATAGAATCAATGCTGTCGGATTCTAAACAACTTCAACGGCACTGACCGATTCGTCTTTGATGAGTAGATAGTGCGTTCTCTGTGAGGTAGGAACTGAGTGACTATACAGACCTACAGCAAGGTCATCTCACTATTACAAAAATTACGTTTGTACGAGTGCGTATGTCTTGAAAGAAAACCTGCTATAACAATTAATGTTATGTGGATCTTTATTACAAAGATTTGATGTCCTCTGGAATGTGACGTCGTGTAGTCTCGTAGATATATACTAACGTTTCGGAGGAACCTACTGCTTCCATCTGCAAGAAATCTATGAGGTGTCATGTAGGATTTGAGGTTCTCACAGCGATGGTTATAAAGAGTTCTATCATCCGGAACATAACGTCGTGTAGTCCGTTGAAAAAAACTGACGTTTCGGAGAAACATATCGCCCCAATCTTCAGGTTCGAAGAATAAGCCAAGCAAGTAACCGGCATCTGCACGCTACCTACTTGGCTAATTGTTCAACCCTGAAGATGAAGGTGAGATGTTCCTCCGAAACGTCGGTTGATTTTCAACAGACTGCATGGCTTCATACCTCAAATGACCATAATATTAGTATCCAATGCAATGATCTCTTCTCGCTTCTTTTTGTTCGTTATTTCGTCTCCTGGGTTGACATCGTTTCGGAGTATATGCTGCCTCCTTCTTCTGGGTAAAAGTGATTGCGGTGAGGATGCAGTTGGTGTCTATGCCGTCGCAACAGAGGAGACCACAATCCGAACACTCAAACTCGTGAAAAAATGGAAACGTCTACCAATTTTTTCTTTTTAATTCGAAGAAGAAAAAAGTCCAGTGACCTGCTTGAACAATTTCCGTCGGCCACAGTGATCCTGACCTCTGGCGTTCTGATTTCGACCCCACCGAAGACAGAGTGCATTCTCATGTTTTAACACTAGCTTTATGGGCTTAACTGTCTGTCCCGAGACTACGAAAAAGGACGCCTTCGCCCAGGTTGAACTTCTTCACAATAAATGCAACCCTAATGCGTCTCTCTTAAGACAATGCTTGTTTCCTCGGGCAAGTGGATTTCAGATTTTCAAGAAAGCAGAACCCTTTCAAAATTTTAGGTACGCCGCACACCGACATGCGTCAAGACATGTAACAGTCTAGACACGATGACTGCGACATGACGCAAAAAAGGAGCACAGTTGAAACCAATGAGATTATGAAAACCGCCGCACACCGGTCTGAGTCATGATGCTGACGTCAGCTTCATGCTGACGAATAAGGATGAAGCAAGGCTGCGTCTTTTGTCCCATGTCTTGATGCTTGTCTCGACGCAGCTGGTGTGCGGTCGCCCTAAATCGGCACAGGGGACAAAACTCCACAGATGAACCCATATAAGCAACGCCACGGAGAAGAGTTCGAATTGAGAAACATTTAAGCTTCTCCGTCGGTTCGAAATTTGGCCAAAACACTGGCTACTATAAGGCCGTGGTTTTCCTCAGTTCCTCTAAGAAAATTCATGGGTGATACTAAATCACTACCTCTTCCTTCCAAATTCTTGCCACTTCATCAGTTATCTACGAACCTGCCGTTCTACGATTATAAGTCTACGCACGGGCAGTGTCACGAAAGTAATCCATAAACATACTTAAATTTGACCTCTAGCATTTCCTTCTGCATCATTTCTAATGTACTGTAACTTGTTCAGCCGTTGCTATGCAACAGCCGAATCAACAAACGGCCGTTTCTAGGCAACGGATAGGTGAACACGCTTACAACAATAGAGGGATTGCTAGGACACTGTGATTTCTGTTAGGTCCGCCCAGAGGATATATAACGAGGAACCCAGGACAGCTGAGAAGATGAAGTAGTACCCCTGTGGGGGTGGGGTCGAATACCTCCACCATCGGACCCGAGAAACACTTCTCTGGCGAGGGCCAGCAACATGTACAAATGACAGACCCGTCAGAGAGGCCGCCCCACGAAAACAAGACCGTAACTGTCAAAATCTGGTCATGAGCTCCAGATGGGGCTCGACACCAAGACTTACTGACTGGCCATCAGTCGCAATGTGACTTTGACTTTGAAGCTGGAAGTTGTTGTAGTACAGAATAGCAGTCGGAAGAGCATTGGGTCGAGTCTTCGGAACTGGCAGCTGCAGGAAATGGCA
Source organism: Cryptotermes secundus (assembly GCF_002891405.2). Lineage (NCBI taxonomy): Eukaryota > Metazoa > Arthropoda > Insecta > Blattodea > Kalotermitidae > Cryptotermes > Cryptotermes secundus. Next base: position 119,634 of record NW_019739959.1, read on the forward strand.
AGAACACCTCATAGAGATTTGAAGTGAGACTTCCACTGAAAAATCCGTTGCCAGGAAACGGATAGCGTGCCCTAATATTTTTGTAAAGTGGGTAGACAAGCGATAGCGGTGTAACTGTTGGTGATTAAGAGTGATTGTAAACGAAGGCGTTAATAAATCCAATCATCCAATCTAGAACCCCTTATTACAAGTCACGACCACAAATACGTGACAATATCATCAGTTCTGAACAATGTGGCCACTAGCATACCTGTGTAGTGCTCAGCTGAACTCAACTAAATTGTGGTTCACAGCGAAGCAGCGAAACCGACACTGAGTAAACTAATATAGGTGACGCGGAGCCTGTGCAGTACCTACTGAATGTTTTGACTCAGGTAGTAGTTGCTGCGGCTATACTGGTTCCAGTTTCCTGCATTCCTCAGAGCTCTCAAGATTAGAGTCTTGTACTTTACAACTGTGACGTAATGACTTACGCAACTGTCTGATAATGACGCGTCTTCAAACGTGGCTTAGACACGGCATATCACACGAGTACCACGTGGCCTTCGTCTGGAAATCGATCAGAATAGAATTTCTCTCCAAGAGTCAGTTCGGTGGTGGGGGGACGTTTTGTGACCTTTGAAAGGTTTCCAAAGAGGTTTATCTCTAAGCTGCATACACGTTGATGTCGATATTGTAATACTGGTATCAATGGCTTGTGAATCGCCCTGTGGAGGTGGAAGGGGCTTATCGCCCAGACTGCAAGGGCGATGACTGACAGAGAATGAAAGGATTGTGGGAAAGCAGAAGCACAGACGCACGATCAAGACAGGAGGGTACAGGTTCGCTATTCACTTAACTTACAGCACGGAACGTAACAGAACGTGCACTCACAAATCCGTGCTGAGAGCGGTTTCTTATAGCAGTATTATTGTAACAAAGAGTGGAAGACGTATGGGGGAGTGGCGTATAGCTCCACCATTCTTGACCTCTGCGCTGGGTAGAGATGAGTGGTCAGATTCACGCTCCTGCCGCTTTATGCCCGGGGGAGAGAGGTCCTGGTACCCACTGGACAGCGGGTTAGCTGGGCACTGAAGCCGATGTGGACATTGTGCAGAAAAGAAGAGCCTATTGCCGCCCGTAGCTGTACCGACTGAGCAATCCCGCTGCTCTTAACAAGAAATACCGGAAAGAACTAATTACGCGTACTTTCTTAAAGGGCGCGCCATAGTGCAGGCGGCTAGTCGCCGGCTTCCCGGGTTCGAGCCCAGGTCAAGTCATGTGGGACTTGTGGTGGACAAAGTGGAACTGGAGAAGGTTTTCTCCGAGTACTTCGGTTTCCTCTGCCAATTCTCATTCCACCGACTACTCCACATTCATCATCATATATCATTCCGGGCTGGTACAATAGGTCACTCAGTGGCCGACGTACTAAGTGAACTCAGTCTCACCCCACCCCAATAAAAGTACTTTCTTAATTTACAGATCTGTAATTAAAGCAAACAGGTAAGTCTTTTGCAAGAGCGCCAAAATATGATCCTGCAGGCTGGTAACACACGGTATATTCGAAACCTCACGCACGCACTCGCACACACACTCTTCAGGCATGCAGCTACTCTTAAGATAACAGGAGAACATGCCGCTGAGTATGTATGAACAATACTGCCTTCCAGAATGTGATACCATGTACTTTGGAACCTATTTACTAAGCTACACGGCGTCACATTCCGGAACACAAGTCTTCATGCATTACTAACTAGAAGGTGCGTATCTGTCACAAGAATATTCACAGTCAAGAACTCTTCTAAACCTGTACTCATTTCTATGATTCGAATACAGGACTGTAGGATTCCGAGCTGAACTTTCCGTGTGGCATCTGACATTAAGGGAGTAACATAGACTGAGGGTGTTTGAGAACTGGGTGTTGAGGAGAATATTTGGACCGAAGAGGGATGAAGTGACGGGAGGTTGGAGAAAACTGCATAATGAGGAGCTTCATAACTTGTACTCTTCTGCAAGTGTAATTAGAATGATCACGTTAAGGAGGATGAGAGGGCATATAGCAGGTATCGGAGAGAAGACGAATTTATATAGAATTTTGGTAGGAAATCCAGAAGGAAAGAGACCACTAGGAAGACCAAGACGTAGGTGGGTTGATAATATTAAATTTGATCTTAGAGAGATGGGATGAGGCGGTATGGACTTGATTTAACTGGCTCAATACAGGAACCAATGGAGGATTCCTGTGGACACGGCAACGGATATTCTGGTTCTATAAAAAACTCCGTGGCTTTAGTCCGCAAGCGAACTATACCGACCAAGCGTCTGCCGTTTGTCGGCGAAGTTAGTGCCAACTTCAGCGGATAGAGGGTGTCGCGTGGTCAGCGCAACGGATCCCCACGGCCGTTAATTTCGATTTTCTTGACCGGAGCCGCTATTTCTTTGAAATATCTCCTCAATTATCCTCACGAGGCCGAGTGGACCCCGTTCCAGACCCACTACTTCTCAGTATAGCTGGTAGCGCCGGGAATCTAACCCGGACCTCTGGATCTGTAGCCAGGAACTCTGACCACTAGACCACAGAGGCGGTCATTCTTGAGTAGCAGAGCGACTGGCGGCTTCTCAAGGAGGGCTCTACGACTCTCCCCACTTGAGCCATAGACAACACCCCTACATAAGATTACACATCAACTGTGACGCTATAAATGGGTTCTTGCGGGCTTAAGAGAAGTGCCTTAGGCTAAGTGTGTTGTGAACTTGCCTTAAGACGTACAAAGTTTAGTGATGTATTATATCGAAACCGCGGGAGGTCGAGGATTAAGTGAGAGGAAGAAGGGGGGGGGGGCGGAATGGAAATTCTTGTACTAGGGTGAGGAGAAGAGACGGAGAGAGGCGGTTGTATCGAACAATCTCAGCGGACTTCCTCTCACTCGCAATGGATTTTTGGACGATTTTCCAACACTTCACTCCCCTCTGTTCACCCTACGTGATATATTTCTACCCTTCGGAACAGAGTTAAACGGGGTTCAGCATAATCAGTAAGCAATGTGCATAACTTAATCACTGAAATGAATCTTAAGAGAGCTTCTGTGCATGTCACGTGAGCAACTCTGAAACTAAGCCAGTTTTCCAGAACACTCTCCGTCCCAGCTTAAACCCAAACTCGATCATTAACAAATTCGGTATTCTGGACATAACTGAAGTTTCGGGGGAACATGTCGCCTCCATCTTCAGGGTTGAAGGGTATGACAAACAAACAAAAATCAACATGAAGCAAGCTGCAAACACAGATGCCCTTCACTCTTCAACTACAAATATGGAGATACGTCCTTCCGAAACGTCGCTTGACTTTCGACGGACTACACTGAGCAGATATAACGTCGCACAATACTACAGTCTTCATCATCACGGCCGTAAGACCTCAAATATCAGTCTACGTTTTACGACGTGTAGGAGAAATATTCTTCCTCCATCTTCAGGGTAGATGTAACATCACAGCAGACTATAAACTTCATAGTTAGTGTCGGAAAAAACTCAAATTTGTTTACTGTCAAAAGTACTGTAACTTTAATTATCTGTCTCCATCTTCAGGGTATAAATCACAACGCAGAAGACCATATTGATGCTGACCGCCGTATGAACCTCATATGTCAGCTTGTCGGAGTTCTGCAAACTTTCGGAGAAAGTTTCTGCCTGAACCTTCACGGTGGAAATCACATCTTCATAACCGCCGTAAGAACCTCATTTTAGGCTGTCAGAAGTTTTAGTCTTTCTGAGAAAATTTATGCCTCCACTTTCAGAGTAGAAATCACATCACTGAAGACTATACTCTTCATACTAAGAGCCGTAATAACTTCAAAGCTCATACCGTCAACAAGGAGTTCTGGGAAGAATTAATTGCTTACTTTCCTTTCATACGCCATACGAAACATTCAACAATTCTTCTATTGCTGTTTGCGTATTCTTTCCCGCGGTAACGTTTCTACCGAAATTTTGCCTAGCAAAGACAGGGGGGAGCACATACAAACACACAGATTGGCGCCGTTGAGATGGGCCCAGAAGCCACGATATACATACCAAATTCCATAAAGACTGGTTCAGGCATTCAAAAGTTGATAAGGGGACACTCACAGACACACAGACGGCGTGATGATCTCATAAGACTAGTTTTATTCTTTTGAAAACAAGTAGAATAAAAATGTTAGAGCCATAAAAGTTGTAACTTTGACCCTTTTTCATTACACGAACCCAAATTATGATTCATACAAAACTGTACGCATTTTAACATTCCCAGTATATGAAATTCCACCATATTACCTACAACATGTCTTCACACACAAAAATGTAAAGCTAACCCTGTACCAGTCCGCAGGTGCCCATAGGGTTGTGAGACGTCGAGGCGCCCACATTTTCTCTAGACAATCGGCTCACAGATGGCGGTGAGGTCAGCCTTACACGCTGGCCGCCCTTTATACCCAGAAAGATTCCTGGTACTCATTTCTGTTAGAGGCTGAGTCGACCCCAAGGCCATAGTGCGGCTCGAAGGATTGGGTCACTTAAAAATCAAATGACCTCATCGGGAATCGAACCCGAAACCTTCCGGCTTCTAAAAGTTATATTCACTCAGAGGTCGCAGTAGACCACTTTTGGAGGATTGTAACTGGGTTCGGAACCTGAAGGAAGAGATTATCACCAACACTTCAGTTTCCCCTACCCAGCGCCCCCAAAATAAAACTCGTACTAGAAAACATTATCACACATTCCAAACACGATTCGATTTTAAATAATCTTTCATTCAGTTTAACTTAAAAAATTGTAATTATAGCTCTCTATAATTCTTTCACAAGAGAAAAAAAATATTGTATTTAAAAACTTAAAGTCACGACATTGTGGGTGGATAGAATCGTGATATGTTAAACCCCACCCACTGATTACGAAAACGTTCAACAAATAAATTCAAGATCCACAGGATACGCTGTGAACGGTGCCCCCCTCCCCCACAGTACCATGCGAGTTTCACGATAGTTGCCACTGGCGGGCAATTAGATTGAATGTCTGTCCGTTTGTCCGAGCCTGTATTTATCTGTCACTTCGGATTATGGTTATTAACAATGGCCCAGCCCCCAGCACACAGGACCGTAGTGTTACAGCACTTGCAACGGCTCGAAACAAGCCGGCTACTTCACCTGGTACACACAGCCATATTCTGCGTTCAAAAGTGGACGAACGCTACGGGACATAAAGCATTATTTATGCTTTCCAACCTACTTTCTACTTGCACGGCAGAACAGGCCTGGAAGGCTACAAGGACCATACTATCTGAGCAGGGTCGATCATGATAAAATTAGGAGCAGAAAGCAAAAGACAGATATCGGAAGACAGGATCATCCGGCCCTGGAACCAACTGCCTGCAGATGCTTTAGGGATGGTCTCCTGTAAACCAAGTAATTTTAGGAAAGTGGTAAATAAAGCGAAGTGAAAGTGCAGTGAAATGAAGTGTTGTGTTGTGTTGTGTTGTGAGGATGTGAAGGGTGCGCAGGTGCAGTGAAGTGGAGTGTAGTGAAGTGTTGTGTTGTGAGGATGTGAAGGGTTCGTAGGGGCAGTGAAGTGGAGTGTAGTGTTGTGTTGTGAGGATGTGAAGGGTTCGTAGGTGCAGTGAAGTGGAGTGTAGTGAAGTGTTGTGTTGAGAGGATGTGAAGGGTGCGTAGGTGCAGTGAAGTGGAGTGAAGTGTTGTACTGTGAAGATGTGAAGGGTGCGTAGGTGCAGTGAAGTGGAATGAAGGGGGAGTCGTGGTGAAATGTGAGTGAATCAGTGGATGACATTCCGCATTTCATTACTGCTACTGTTTAGTGTATAGTGTTCATATTTATTATTAATATTAATTTATATAACTGTAGCTGTAGTTGTATTTGCATTGTACTCACGGTGTGTAGTCCTTTATTGTTTGTGTAGTTTTGTGTGCTGTGTTATGTTTAAGAGTGGTGTGTTATTTCGTGATGTGTATTATATAGGTGTTGTGTCTTATTGTAGAACAACTGCCACTGGCTAAAAACCCATTTGTAGTTAAAATAAATAACAAAACATCTGAGGAAACAAAAGGAGGCTTATGAAATAACACTGCTGTCTGCTTATCACCCCTTATTTTTTAGGGTAGTGGGATCACCTTCATATCTGTGTGTCTATATGTCTGTCCCCACCCCCTAATATTTGTTACGAGGCTTATGAAATCTCCTAGCTGACTTCGTGCCCTCCCGAATTTATTTTCTACGTGGTCCGTGTAGTCTCGAAGGAAAGTAGGCGATTATTTCTCACCAGAACTTCCTGTATAGTACACTACATCGCACATACGCATATCAAAATATGCCACCACATAACTTTTCTGCATGCAACGTGTTGATAGAAACTCATGTATGTCTCCGTGTAATGGCCTCATTGAACAAGTTCGAATGGAATTAGTACTCGTAAAACCGAAGCGGCTCGAAAATATTTTGTAAAACCCTCATATACCAAATTTCATAAAAATCTGTCCGGTGATTCTTTAGCTGTTCCATTCCTAATGAAGCACGGATATGCGAGAGTTAATATAGAGAACAAATATGCGCACGCTATGTCCTAACATTTCTGTCAGCAATCAGATTAAATACATAAAATTCTTTGCTGCCGGTATACTGAACTCCTAACAGGATACATCGATGCCCTACCTAAAATTGTACCCAAACTAACCTAATCTGTCCCTATGATTAATTAATTAAGCATCACAACAGGAAGGTGTATGGTGGCGTGGAGGTGTACCTCCACTACCGACCTCGGAACTAGATGGTGAGTAGCCAGCTTCAAGACCCTGCCCCTTTACCCACGAGAAGACAGCCGCCGGTACCCATCGTACAGGATTCTGGGTGTCCCCCAGAGCCGGTCTGGACGCTGTGGAGGAAAAAGTCTTACCCCTGCCGGGAATCTAAACCTGGCCGCCCAACCAGCAGTCTCATACACGTTTAGAGACAGTCTTAATGTTCAGCTTTATCAAGTTTCGTAGACGGGTCTCACAAAAAAGATCCACGAGCTACACGAGGCCCGTAGACCGCCGATTGCCGATTCTTGGACGTGAGGAACATGCCGCGGTATCAGTGGCTCCATCTCACACCTGAGATGAGATCTGCAACGCCATTCGAGCAGACAATAACTGAGGCCGCAAAGTGCGGGCAGGTCCTGACGCCTTCCACTGCTTTCACTTCGTTCCTAGAATTGCCGATAAGTCTTCAGACGCTCATCCGATTAACATAAAGCTGATGCAAGGTGCATAACAGCACAAGTAAATAAATACTATACATTCACACGTGAAGACCTAGACGTAGATGGAAGAATCTTAAAAATCTGTATGGAAGGATTAAATCTGGAATCTGGCTCTTGTGAACATGGTAATGAAACTCTAGGTTCCATAACAAAACAAACTCCGTGGCCTGTAGTCCGCAAGCGAAATATACCGACCGAGCGACCGCCGCTTGTCTGGGGTGCAACGTCATGTAGTACGCTGAAAGTCAACCGACGTTTCAGAGTAACATGTTGGTTCCACCTTCAGATTCGAAGAATAAACCGAGTAAAAAATCAGCGAGAAGGCATCTGGCAAGTGATTTTACGCTGGTTTCTAGTGTGTACCTCCGAAACGTCCGTTGACTTTCAATGGACTAACTGTTCATAACTCCTGTTGTGATAACCTCAAACATTACAAGAAGTGTCTACGAGCCGCCACTGGTAACACATAGGTGCTCAGCTGTAAGGCACAGGTGCGCCCCTGGTGCGTGCAGCCTTAAATAGGTGAACCGGTCTGGTGTCGACACGAGCATTCCGGGTGAGGGCGCCAGTTGACTGTGACAGAAGTCTTCCTGCTGCGGCGGCCTGAGCAATACGAAACTCTGGCACGTATCTGCGAGCCTTTGCGTTCACACACAAGAGCCTGCCAAAGGAATTTAACCCTCATCTTCACGTCTTATTTATTTTACATTTACTTGCACTTTAATATTATCCTCTAAACTGCACCTAGATGCCCACATGTCTGTAGGAATGCGGTCAGTACATCGTCAACCGAACCACTTACCACAACAAACAAAACAAACTCCGTGGTTTTAGTCCGTAAGCGTACTGTAGTGACCGAGCGATCGCCGCTTGTCGGCGAAGTTAGTGTCAACTTCAGCGGATAGAGGGTGTCACGTGGTCAGCGCAACGGATCCCCACGGCCGTTAATTTCGGTTTCTAGACCGGAGCCGCTGTTTCCTTGAAATAACTCATCAATCCTCACGAGGCTGAGTGGACCCCGTTCCAGACCCACTTCTCAGAAAATCTGGTAGCGTCGGGAATTGAACCCGGTACCTCTGGATCTGTAGCCAGGAACTCTTACCACTAGACCACAGAGGCGGTCGAACCACTTAGCATAGCGGTAAAATTCTAAACACTTAAAGAATTCTATCTCCTGTGATATAACGCCATATAATCCGTTGAAAATCAACAGACGCTTTCAAGGAACATTTCGCTTTCATCTTTAGGGTCGAGGAACAGTCTCTGTTTGCTGTACTATTCACGCTGGTTCCTTACCTGACTTAGTCTTCGAACCTGAAGATGGAGACGAGATGTTCCTCCGAAACGTCGGTTGACTTTAAACGGACTACGCGGAGGTGTATCACAGAAGACAGAACTATTCATAACGACCGCTGAGAGAACCAAAATCTTTCTTCACTTTTATTCGGAAAGTGTTCCTTAGGCCATTCAGGTAAACGCTGATGTGGCACCTCGAAGTAGACCATCCCTTCCAATTCGTTAGTCACCGTCCTGTCATCCATCGTTACATATTCTGATCCTCTTGACAACCTCGCAAACTGAACTACCCTAAGAGCGGCTAGCAATTTAGCAGGAATTCTCATCATCTGCTATAAGAATCCGTGCCATTAACTTCCCCTGCCCCCCCCCGCATTCCTCTCCTGGCCAAAGTAGCAAAGTATGACAAGGCCGGGCCAATATCTCACATCAATTCCAACGAACAGCACACACAGACAGTCAATTCTTAACCAGTCTCCTTCATACAGCACTACAATAAAAATATCCGCAACAAAATATTATGGCTACTCACACAATAGACACGATACACCGAAACACGAGAATTTCGTTCGTGACCTACTACTTAATTTATGTTCATCATGTGCGACATCGACGGATAATTCGTTGCTGTCACCCAAAATTTCGTAATTTCGAACCCCCCCCATCTTACACATTATTATTATTATTATTATTATTATTATTATTATTATTATTATTATTGACGACACGCGATAGCGTAGTTAGTTGAGGCACTATACTACAAGCGGAAGTTCGCGGGCTCGATTCCCGATGAGGTCATTGGATTTTTCAATTAACCCAATCCTTCCAGCCGCACTATGGCCCTCGGTTCGACTCAGCCTCTAACTGAAAGAAGTACCAGGAATCTTACTGGGGCTAAAGTGCGTAAGGCTGACAACCTCACTGCCATCTATGAGGCGACTGTGTAGAAAATGTGGGGGCCTCGACGTCTCACAACCCAATGGGCCTCCGTGGCCTGTTACAGGGATAGTATATAATACGACAGATTGCACTGATATGGATCCATATCGGTAGTTCAATAACTGTACGTAGTCCTGCATATAACTGCCTGATGATGGTCTTGTACGGCCGAAACATGTAGCACGAATAACAAGTAGAATTGTTAAATATTAAAGGCGAGTATATGTGTTGTGTTGACTGTTAACGTAATTCCTATAGACACCAAACCACACCTACGACACCATAACCCAGAAGGCTACATTAGGCTACAAACCTACAATTTCAACGATAGCTACAGCTAAAGGTTAGTATGTATTATGGCAGGGCTCTCAGATGTGAGCAGTTCTGTGTCACGTAATGAATTTAATGCACTCGCCAGGTCCTGAACAAGACTTACTGGTCTCTCTGGGTTAGTCTGCTACTGCACTGCACTGAGCGGACCACAACGCAGCTGGATACGTTACCTGACTAATCAGATTTATGAGATAAGTTCCGCTCGCAACTTTTGGTTCCACCCACAACGGAAACCGGTATCAAGGGAATGCAGTTATCATTATTAACTAAAATAATATAATACAAAGAGACGCTGTAGCACAGTGTTACGTAATAGGGAAGGAACGAATTCGAACCTCGGTCGGTATACAGGATATCCCCTCAGTCACTCAACGTAACGTTTGGAAAATACCCTTACAATAAGCCACGACTCATTCGTTTTACACCCACCCAATGCCATCACGACAAAATCAGACACAGCTGTAACGTCTAAAGGGTTCTCATGCTGCTGTACAATACACGTACTCAGAATTACTGGGTGTTCTAAAAACTAGAAAACCACGTTTCGGAAAGTGGATCTGTTTCCATCCTCAGGTAAGGAGGGAAACACCGAGGGACCCGACACTGTGTCTCCCCCTCACCCGATGATGGAAACAGGTCCAGTTTCCGCGACGTTGTGTAGCCTATCGTTATACCGACTGAACTACCACGGATCATAAAACAAACTCCATGGCCTGTAGTCCGCAAGCGAACTATACCGACCGAGCGACCGCCGCTTGTCGGCGAAGTTAATGCCAACTTTTGCGGACAGAGGGTGTCACGTGGTCAGCGCAACGGATTCCCAAAGCCGTTAATCTCGGTGTTCTAGACCGGAGCCGTCATTTCCTTGAAACGGCTCCTCAATAATCCTCACGAGGCTGAGTGGACTCTGTTCCAAACCCGCTGCTTCTCAGAAAATCTGCTAGCGCCGGGAATCGAACCCGGAACCCCTTGATCTGTAGGCAGGAACTCTGATCACTAGATCACAGAGGCATAAATAAAAGTCGCCTTTGTCCCCTAGGAAATGGCTGACTTCCCTGATGATTCTGATCTGGTAGATAAATACTATCAAGTGCATGAGTGACTATAGACGGGGTTTGGATTGGTGATTGGAATTACTGACCACTTACAGATGGTAACTACAAGGAACTATAGCGCTCTCGCTAATTCATGCACTCGTCTTCTCACTACAGCACATACTAAGTCTTCTCAGTTGGGTTTCACTAGCCGTTTCCTGGTAACGGACTCCAACAGTATCTACTGCTTACGTCCTTAGTGGCCTGCGAATGGCTCACAACTAACTCCTTACTCCAACTAACTACCTGCTATACTTGTTACGCTTATAATCCCTTGACATGGACCACGTATAAAACACCGCTCCTCACTGTCGTAGTTCAATCGTTGCCGTGGGGAACAAGTTTGTCTGCGAAGCCGTTACTTAGCAAATGCTGCCGCATATTTGCTTATTCCGCGGTCACTGCCTAGCAGCGTTCGTTGTTTATATTCATTAGCCAGCAATGGGTCTACTAGCTTCCAATACCAGTGTTTCGCAAGAATATGCTACACACATCTCCTTCTACCCTGAAAATGGAAGCAGATTATTTCTGCGAAATGTTGGTGTCTGTCGCCCAAAGTACAGGTGTCACTACCCGGTTGACTGCGTAACCTTCATATTCACCGCCTTGTCAACATCGAATCTTAAAACGGTTTCCTGGTTCGTCTTTTTAAATGAAAACTTTTGTTTTGGATTTATCATCTCCGTTTGGCGTGCTAAAATGGCGTGGGATTCTCTATGCTTAAAGAGACAACCACATATTAAACTTCTCTACAGATATGTATTGTTGCTATAATGAATGTATGGACGAGCCTCAGTCTGTTGTGACTTCGTTTGTCATTGCGCGGCAACGTTTCGGACAATGCAAGATTCCTCTGCGTCTGTCTTCTATGTATAACTACTTGCTAGCCGTTACTTGGTAGCGAATCTTCGCTAGTTAACACTTCACAGCTGAACACTCAACTTCTCACGAATAAATTAATGAACTGGATTAAAGTCAGAGTTACTTTACGACTGACGGTTTTACGCCAATCAGTTCGTCTTGGTGACAAGCCCCTTGAGACTCACGACCAGCATTTCTTCAGCTGAATAATCATGTAACATCTTCTCTTAAGAGAGGATAGGTCTGTACTTTACAATTGCTCCTAGCCCTCGCCAGTGCAGTCATTCTCAGGCGCGACAACCGCGGGACTCGTGACCACATTTTAATGTCTCAAATTCTAGACTCCCGAAAACCTGGAGGGCAATGTCCCTGTATTTATATCCCCAATCCAAACGGGATTGTGATGAACTGGATCCACGAATGAATTCTCTTTCATAACTTCAAGGGAACCCAATAGAAGCCACCAGACGGGACAGTTCGTGCTTTCGTCTCCTGTATTCGTTGCAGCAGAAATGCCTTTGTTGAATCTTCGCTGTCATGAAAAAATGCGTTTTAGCCAGCCTTTGCCTAGCAAATGGACGTCCGCTTGAATGAATGTGGGTTATGACCCGAAGCTCGCGGAAGACGCTACGAATCAGAAGGGGATCATCTTCGAAGTTCAAGCGCTGTAGCCTGGCAGCGTCTGGCAGATTCTCGAAACCCGAAGAAACAGAAACCTCGCCAGCTGCAGACAAAAGCAAGTAGGGGCCTCTTACGCCAGAGTTTCCAGAGGAGGGGCCGAGTGGCCCCCGCGGTGTCACCTTCACACGAGGCCTTTACAGTTCATCTGATAAACCACACCGCGTTCTTGCGCCGTCGAATCGGCGTTACATGAAAATGTTAATAGATGCACATCGCGAAACAGAAGCATCTAGACTAGTGGTTCCTGGGGGGGAAGGCGTGAAGATATGAGGAAAAATAAATCTCCGGTATCGACAATCGTTTCAGATAATTTCTTTCAGCTGCATTTAATCATTTCTCCGTATGTTTCAGTCAGAATTGTCAATCCAGGTATTAAAACACATTACAATGACTGACTCCAGCATTTACTAGCAATAAAACAAACTCCGTGGCATATAGTCGGCAAACTATACCGACCGAGCGACCGCCGCTTGTCGGCGAAGTTAGTGCCAACTTTAGGGGATAGAGGGTGCCGGGTGGTCAGCGCAATGGATCCCCACGGCCGATAATCTCGGTTGTCTAGACCTGAGCCGCTTTTATCCTCATGAGGCTGAGTGGACCCCGTTCCAAACCCACTACTTCTCAGAATATCTGGTAGAGCTGAGAATCGAACCCGGGACCTCTGGATCTGTAGCCAGGAACTCTGACCACCAGACCGTTCATTATTAACTGCCGAATAAAGGACACAGTGCAACATCTTCGTTGTTTAAGGTTTGATTTTGTCGCTGCGGAAGTACCAAGAATTCTACTTGTGTCAAGTGATACCAGTGGGGGGGGGGATACTGTGTTCATTGAATTTAGCCAACTATCCTGAACAAAGTCTGGTGCAGGGCGCTCGAAACGACAGCAACATTCAGAATAACGGGTAATTAACCAACTGCATGGAACAGAATCCTTCTTGGGAAGCTGACAATCCCGCAGCTACTCACAGAACGTCCCGCATTTTATGGAAATCTAACATTCATCACCGCGTTCACAAAAGCCCGCCACTGTCCCTATCCTGAGCTATCCTGCTTCTTTAAGATCGCTTTTAATTTCGTGCTATCGCACGTGTCCCTTAAGGTTTCCCAAACAAAATTCTGTATTTATTTCTCACTTCTCCCATTGGTGCTACATCCCTCATTCTCTCACTGCCTTTGTTTTGCGCACCGCAATATCTGATGTACAAGTTAGGCCGTGCTCTGGCGGTTAATCGTCTTCCCAACGCCAGGGTTCAAGCCCAGGTCAGGTCATGTGGGATTTGTGATGGATAAAGTGGCACTGGGACAGCATTCTCAGAGTACTTCCGTTTCCCCTGCCAATTCTCATTCCACCGACTGTTCCACACTCATCATCTATCATCCGGGGCTGGTAAAGTAGGCCAGTAGTGGCCGACGTACCAAGTGGACTCAGTCTCACCCCACTTCAAGAAACTTAAAAAAAAAAACACTAAGACTACTACAAGTTAGGAAGTCCCTCATTATGCAATTCCCTTATCTCTGTGTCTCTAGTCCATCTCTCACCCTTTATCTCTCTTTCTCTCCTTGCTCCTCCTTCCCTTCTCTCCTTCTCTACCCCCCCTTTTTCTTTAATTCGCTTAGTGGGGGTGGGGTCCAGCTGGGTCCGCTCGGAACGGCGGCCACTGATTGGCCTATTGTAGCCTGCCCCAGGTGATTATGATGATGGAGCAACTGGTGGAATGAAGATTGGCAGGGGAAACCGAAGAACTCGGAGAAAACCCGCCCCAGCGCCACTTTGTCCACCACAAATCCCATTTGACCAGACCCGACATCGAACCCGGGCCGCCGCGGTGAGAAGCCAGACACTAACCGCTTGAGCTATGGCGCGGCCTACCTCCCCTTTCTTCTCCCTTCATTCTCCATGTCCGTCTTCTTACCTCTCTCCTTCCCGCCCTTTCTTCATTTTCTTCCTTACCTCCCGTCTCTTCTCTTCGTTCCTCCAGGAAGCGTTACCTCTCCACTGACAGAACCTCAGGTTACATAATGCGTACAAAGGGCTGGAACGCATTTTCCATTGTTTACGCACTGAATACATAACCTCAATTTGAGCACAGTATGACAGTAAGGAATGTGAACTATAGGTCGTTAACTGAGGGCTCATGAATACGGCAACAACGTCGTGCGCAGGGTGTGCGCCTTCTTGCGTCTTGTTTTAGTGGCAACAACAAAAGCAGCAGCAGCAAGACAAGCAACAAGAACGTCACTTGTGCAAGACAAGCGTAAATCAACTCCCCGTCGTGGGAGCCAATTAAAAAGCAGCTTCTATTACTCTGTGCCAATAGAAAGCAGCTGTTCATAAATTCCACATAGTGATGTTTGCACACGAGAGAACAATAGACCTTACGGGTAAACACACTCTGGATGTGCTGCCCGCGATCTGGGTTGCATAGCAACGCCGCTACTCTGTAGCCTTTAAGTCTCTTCCAGCCAGGGATCGCACAAGCCCTGAAGCTTATGTGTTCAGGAAACATGAACATGGTGCCTCGAGTCTTAATTATAATAATTCAATTGAATTCTTCATTTATTTACGCGCTGAACTCAACAGCCAGGCGCCATTAACAGATTCATCACAATGATGATGATGATAAATTACTTGCTTAGCAAGCGTCCAGAGCGGCTCCGGGGCTCATCCGGCCTCTTGTCCAATGGGTACCATTGACAACTTCCTCGGGGACAAAGTAGCCGGAGCGTGAAGCTAACCACTCATTTACAAATAGTGCTGAGGTCAAGAATTCTGCATATATACCTCCCCTCCCTCATATATCTTCATGTCGTGATGCCTAATAAAGCAAAAGAAAAACTTTACCATTATCATCATCATCATCATAATCACCACCCTCTCTTCAGGTTTACACTAGTTTCGTTGTATACAAGTGTGGAAGAAAGTCGCAGGTGCCTGGAGAAAACTGTAATAACGGGGAGTTTAATAGACTGAAACCTTCACCAAACATCGTTCCTCCTCCGTAGCCTGTAGTCCGCAAGCGAACTATACCGACCGAGCAACCGCCGCTTGTCGGCGAAATTAGTGCCAACTTTAGCGGATAGAGAGTGAGTGTCAAGTGGTCAGCGCAACGGATCCTAATAAAGCAAAAGAAAAAATTTACCATCATCATCATCATCACCCTATCTTCAGGTTTACACTAGTTTCGTTATATACAAGTGTGGAAGAAAGTCGCAGGTGCCTGGAGAAAACTGTAACAACGGGGAGTTTAATAGACTGAAACCTTCACCAAACATCGTACCTCCTCCGTAGCCTGTAGTCCACAAGCGAACTATACCGATCGAGCAACCGCCGCTTGTCGGCGAAGTTAGTGCCAACTTTAGCGGATAGAGGGTGTCAAGTGGTCAGCGCAACGGAACTCCACGGCCCTTAATCTCGGTTTTCTAGACCGGACCAAACATCATTAGTGCAATGAAATTGGGTGAGCGGAGGTAGATAAGTAGGGCTTGTACAACGCGTGCGAGAAATAACAAATGCATAACAAATCTTTGGTCCGAAAACTCGACGGGATGAGACCTCGTGAAATATTCAGATGAAGATCAGGACAAAACCGGATATGAGAGCGGGGAATGAATAGGGAACCTTCCGGTTACACAAGCGTAGGGACATTTCTTGACCAGCTAAAGGACTCTCAGGTTCTTGAGAGGGACCCTGAGTCAACGTAGCCCCCTACAGACCAATCATAATGTCTATGACACTACGTCACCTTAATAAATCACATAGTTCCTCTATGTAAGATCCTACACCGCTGACTTCTTACAGACTACTTGACTAAAGTACAGTAGAACTTGGTTATAACGTCATCAAAGGGACCTAAAAATAGTGTCGTTATAAACGAATGTCGTTGTAACCGAAATGGGCACTTCCACAGTAGCCTTATGTTAGTCACGTAAAAATCTACCAAAAACCGAGTTAAAATGTTGCATTTTTAGTGAAATACGTAGTTAAGTACAGACTAACGTAACATTAACGTGGAATTGCCCAAATGTGTAATATCAAAGACATATTACAGCGCTTTTCACTGACAATACACACCGCACTAATACTGTATATTAAAGGTAGGACTACTCACCAAATTACAGTAGATTACATCAATTGTTGTGCCTTACTGTACCTAGATACGAGTACAGTAATCAGTTATCTTCATCTGTTTCCTGTTACTTGCCCAATACACACTTTCTAAATTACGTTCAATGTCCATATCAGAGAAATTCAGGAATGAAAATGACGTTACATACGAGGTTGATGCATTTGTGCATGTCGTACTAAGCAAGGTATAAAAACAGTTGCTTTATGAGGAATTAGTTCATACCATTGAATATTTGCCGCAATAGACAAGGTGTCGCAGAAACCGATGTTGCTATAACCAAGTTTTACTGTACTTCCCTCAACTTTTTGTTATCATATGCCGATGAATTGAGCTCTTCCCACAAAGACCCTGAAGATGGAGGTAGCATCTTCCTCCAAAATGTTGCTACCCACCTACAAAACTATACGGTGTCACCACAATCTGAACACGCTAATTATGGGGGCAGCATGTTAGTCCACAACATTGACATCCAACTGCAAAAGAGTACGGTGTCCCAACCCTGAAGACCAAAAACTTCGGCCCTGAAGATGGAGGCAGCTGGTTCCTTCAAAATGTTAATAGCCAACCACAAGACTGTACGGCGTCACAACCCGGGAACAGTTCCGACACTGAATATGGAAGAAGCAGGTTACTCAACAGCACTGGCTGACAAGACAACACGGTGTCACTTCTCAGAAGATCAAAATACTTTCGACTCCTAAGATGGAGACAGCAGGTTCGACCGAAGCATTGATATCCACCTACAAGACTACACGGTGTCACAATCCACTAGACCGTAATCTCAAGATGTGGTAAATACAGGGCGACGAAACAGCAGATCGGTAACACGTGTTTGTCGGAGAGGAGACCTTCCCGATTCCTGCCCCATTATGGTTCCAGTTACCTTTCATGTATGCCCGCACATGAACAATCACTTGTCCCGGTAAGATGAACGAGCGATTGTCTGCCTTCTGACGGAGAATTTGTCATGATTAAACTGTTGCTACTTCTCCGTGTAGTCGGTCAGGGAACTTCGCTGTTTGCTTAAGCGAGCAAATGTCAAAGCGGCCTCTGTACAATACAATGAGCACTTTGTCTTGAAGAACAGATTCACCAGCAACTTTTATATAGCAAGGATCTGTCGGAAGCCTAACCGCGAAAAGTGTTTTCTGACGATGGGAGAAAATGACACCTTGCAGAACATTAACAGCACAGCAACAAATCGTATCCAAAGACGGCATAAGCAGAACTCTAGCTGTCTTCTCATCACAGGGGCCAGGATTCGATGACATCATAGTAAATGAAGGGAATCGTGGTGGGCAAAATGGCACTGTGTCCAGTGTCTCTCAGAACATTTTGGTTTCATTCTGCCAAAAATCTGCCCGCAAGCGAACTATACCGACCGAAAGACCGCCGCTTGTCAGCGAAGTCAGTGCCTACTTTAGCGGATAGAGGGTGTCACGTGGTCAGCGCAACGAATCCCCACGGCCGTTATTCTCGGGTTTCTAGACCGGAGCCGCTATTTCCTTGAAATATCTCCTCAATTATCCTCACGAACCTGAGTGGACCCCGTTCCAGACCCAATACTTCTCAGAAAATGTGGTAGCGCCGGAATCGAACCCGGGACATCTGGATCTGTAGCCAGAAACTGTGACCACTAGACCACAGAGGCGGTCTCCTCTCCTGTTACAGACACACGGAACATGGCCATTCGCAGCGAGAGATATGAATACCAAAGCTAAACCTTCCTTTCAGCATTATTAGTAATCTAGGACTATGTAGTCTTAAACACTGTAAACTTAAGTTTGTAAGAAATTTGTTTTTCGTTATTCACGCCCACAAAATAAACCTGACGGCGTGGGCGCTACGAAAGACACTTTTAAGAAATGTTATGTGAGCACAAGGGTACGTAGTTATAACAGGGACCAGGGGAGAGGCACACAGAAAGGATTTAGCTAACAGAACACATCAAGACACAAACTGAAGTTCTGAACAACGGGCAGCATGATCCTCTATATATTATAACTGCAACACAGACAGCCCAGTAAACAAAATAACAAATGCAAGACATTAACAAACTATTGTTGCTAGGAGAGACTGAATAATGATTATTACTATACATTAACCTGTGACCTCTCGCATGATTCACTTTTTATGCTGATTGGTTCGGTAATGACAGGAGGTGAAGCTGCCGTTCTACCTGAGTTCTCTAGCTACTAGGTCTAGCAGTGTGACTGTCTCCTGCTTTCCGTTTATATCCCAGAAGTTCGAACCCGGAACTAATGTGACGGACCACTTACTTATTCATGGGCATCTTCGACCTCATAGATATTTGGGGGGGGGGAACTTGGAGAAACTGCTTCACATTCATATACGCGTATCATCATCATCATCATCATCATCACCATCATCATTATCCGGGACTGCTACAATAGGCCAATAGTAGCCGACGTACCAAGTGGACTCAGTCTCACCCCATCCCAAAAACTTAAAAAAAAAAACAGAGTTTTCCATTAAATTCTGGCCCCCGTCTATCCGCGTGACAGGGCTAGGGTAGCTCACAAGTGTGCCCTGAATCGCGCTGTGGAACTGAACACAAAAATCAGGTTCTATTTCAAAAAGTGGAACTGACTTTCGTAAAAGGCGCAAGATATAAATAATTTCACATGTTATGAGTCACCTCTGAAACCACGTAAATTTTGTCTCAATATTCTCAGATGCGACGGTTAATACAGAATATATTCGTGATGATGTTAAAGGGATCACTCTCTATATTGTCATGTGATGGAGTGACTACTGACAGGGTTTAGATTGGCAATCGGATTAACTGTACACTTAACACTCGTAACTACAAATAACCACGACAGTCTCACTGAATTATACACCACAAAGATCACTGTGACAACAGCACATATAATATCTTCTCAGCCTTCACTAACTGTTGCTTGGTAGGGGCTTCTAACGATGGGCATTCCCTTTCCTCTGGGTTCCCGAACTGTCCCCGGCCTCAGATACCAGTTTCGCACTTCTCACAACTGCAACCCTCACATGACTCAACCAACCACTCAAGACGAAGCCAGTCTGTCTTGGTATCAAGCCCACATCTGGGGCCCAAGACCAGACGAAGCCGTCAACGGCAGGTTTCTTGATGTGGGGCGCTCTCTCTGAAGAGTGGCCGGGTGTGTCGTTTACAATTGCTACTGGCTCTCGCAGGCGCAGTCATTCTTGGGTCCGAGTCCTGCAGGACTCACGGCCATATTTTATTGCCTCAGACTCCAGATTCCTCCAACCTGGAGGGCCAGGTTCCCGTATTTATATTCCCCAGGAACAGGGTGACTCAGTTATACCCACACGCACAGGGTTCTCTCTTCGTCGCCTCCTACGTCGATCCCCCGTTATATAGCACCTGCAGAGACCGCATAAAAATGTCTCTTCAATTACTGCGTGTTCTCTCGTTGCCGCGAAAACGTGTCCACAGAGCTATTCCCTAGCAGCGGCTGTTGTACTGTGGCCTGCCTGTTTACATAGCTGTTACTTGGTAATGGGACTACGTAATCACAGAACGATAATTTCTGTGAACGATGTAAAAGTAAAGTAAAAAGTAAAGCTATTCCCGTACCAGGTCGTAAAGGACAATAGGGCTGTGAGACCTTGAGGGTCCCACATTATCTAGACAATCTACTCAAAGATGGTGGTAAGGTTGTCAGCCCTACGCGCCGGCCGCGCTTTACTCCCCAGGAAAATGATTTAATTAATTCCTGGTACTCATTTCTGTTAGGGGCTGAATAAACCCCAGGGCCTAGTGCGGCTGGAAGGATTAGGTCAACTGAAAAAATCCAATGACCTCATCGGGACTTGAACCCGCGACCTTCATTATAAAAATTGGAAACTGCAGAAAGGCTCATCTTTTAAGTCGAAAATCATCAATGTGCTGTCCTGCTGGAGCGACAAGAGTTCCTGGAACGAGACTTTGGAGCCACTCCATGTGAACAAACTGGCTTCATTATCCCTGAAGACTAACTTCCGAGGGACTTCCCAACTTTCTCTTTCACGTGCTCAGAAACGAACATCAATCTTTACAAGGAAATAAAAAAAAAGAGCTAAAATTTACCGCAGACACTGAATCAAATTTCCTCCCCATGAAAATAAGACCCTAGTTGTAAAGAAACTTCGCCACTAGAAGAGAATTTCTTCGGTTGCTCAGAAAACACGTCATATGCTTCCCAGTGAATCAGAGTCCGCTTGGAACAACAAACACAGTCACACATAGGCGAACAAAAAACAGTAACAAGTACAGATCATCTTCCCAAGACTGAAATGATATCAATCTTGGGAGAACTTCCGCGTCTCCCCACGTGTCTTCCATCAGAATATGACTGATGGGGCAGGGGGGCTGAAGAGCGCATTCTCCTGCCGCCGTGCAGTTCGATAAACGTCCGCAGACGCTAGTCTCTCCTTTCCGCCCACTCACTGCTGGTTTCTTGCTTGGCTTCCTTCTCCACCCCGCCGATGGAGGCGATATTTTCGCCGAAACGTCGGTGTGCTCTGCTAGCCGAATCCCTACTGCTGTTCTCTTCTTTCGCTTACACTTATACACTAAAGATGCAGGTGAAATACTTCCCGAAACGTCTATGTGCTCTGCTTGTCGCCTCCTTGTAGCCGGTTTCTCGCTTGGCCTTCTCTTCTAACCTCGGAGGAGATACTTCTCCCCCTAAACGTCGATGGGTTGATTACCGCCTACTTGTAGTTGGTTTCTTGCTTGGCTTATTCTAGGACTCTGAAGATGAAGACGATACGTTCCTCCAAAACGTCAGATTAGTTTCTACCTATCTACACGGTGTTATAACAATGAAGGTTGTGGTCTTTATGGTGGCCGGTGTGATAATCTCGAACCCAACTGCGTCCAGAACTCCCTTAATATTCTGTTTTCGTCATACGGTGGGAAATAAACTCACCACTGAACAGAAAAGGTTTTTTGTTCCGTTAGGTTGCCTGCTCAAATCATGGCGTCCCTTCCGAGGTACTTCACATAGACATCGTAGCACCTTCTCCCCCAGGAAGTAAGAGAAGATTACTGACATTTGGGATACTACGTCAGGTAGCCCGGTAGTCGGTTATGAATGTTTCGAAGGCACTTAATGTTTCCATCTTCAGGACACTGCATATTTACGATGACTCGGTCGGTATAGTTCGCTTGTGGACTAAAATCACGGAGTTTCTTTGTTTTGTTTGAGGTGATAGTAAGAATAGTTAATTAAGCAACACGCCATGAAGATGTATGCGGGAGCGGAGGTATCCTCCTGTTAATTCCTACCCTTAAGCCCAAATACTCTAAAAAGAACATCAAATCTCCGATCTTGTTTCAGACATTTTCCCTATAAAATTCCGATCACATTATCACGTCACCTTTTCTTTGTTTAAAGTAGATACTAATGTAAAATTCGCTGAGAATTTAACGGCAACTGCCATAATTTGTTGCATAAGTTCCCTGCTTTCTCTTGTATCCCTTTCCAGGCCTGTCTGTGTGTTATCGAATGATACATTGAGGCCGACATTTAACGCCATCTCCCACGAATAACACCACAAATAATCAATAGGGAACCATATCTTTTGTACGGTACACTACACTTCGCACACCCGCATCATTATACATTACGAATACTCCCGGAATAGACACGACACACAAAAACAAAACATTGATCAATCGTTCGTGACCTAGTACGTAACTTGCAATTTGTTATCGCTCGACAATGCGTTGCAATGGCAACCTGACAGTTACATTAGAGTCTTCACCTCAGAGTTACATTTTATATTACATACATAAAACTTAGAGCTATCCCTGTAACAGGCCGTGAAGGTCCATATGGTTCTGAGGCGTCGAGGCTCCCACATTTTCTCTAGAGTCTAGACAATCGGCTCAAAGATGGCAGTGAGGTTATCAGACTTACGCGCCGCTCGCCCTTTACTCCCAAGGAAGATCCCTCGTACTCATTTCTGTTAGAGGCTGAGTCGATCCCAGGGCCATAGTGCGGCTGGAAGGATTAAGTCAATTGAAATAATCCACCTCATCGGGACTCGAACCCGCGACCATCCGGCTTGTAGTATAGTGCCTCAACCAACTACGCTATGTTATATACATAAGGGCATTTAATTATGTGAACATTTTAAGCAACATAGGCAAATAGGACATGTGTACGGTGAGGCATACAAAAGAGAAATCTGTGATCACAGATTAGAAATTCTCGGTGTATCAGTTCTGCACCATCTGGTTACACATGTCTGACACTTACAGTGAATTTACTGTTACGAGTAAAAGGAGGTTGCCCTCCTGGGTAATATTCGAAGGCATAATTCGCTGATCAATAAATCAGAATTTCCAAATACCAGGTCATGTACACACACTTGGTGACAGACTGGCGCCCAGCGGGAGAAATACAACGTGCTAAACATATCCGGAAGACGTGGAACCCTGGTTACAACAGGTTCTAATCGCAACACACTAACTCAGGGGTGGGCAAGTATTTTCCTTGAGGCCCATTATCACCAGTTTACGTAAGATTTATATGCTATTTACTTACTCCCTGAATCTATGGTACTTTTAATAACGAAAAGATATAATTTGGGACAGCCGCACAATAATCAAAAAGAAATAAAATAGACATTACTGTGTCAACATTTGATTTTATTCGTTGTTGGTGGTATTGCTACGTGTTTCGACCCTTGTCCTGGGTCATCTTCAGAAGTACACGAATACTATTTAGCCTCTGAATTGCGTCATTAATCAATATGAATTCATATTGTGTCTGTATGGTTATTATATACTATATATATATCTTAAATTTAAAACGTGGTTCGAATATAGTTAAAAATGGACATTAAACTTGATATTAAATTAAAATTAAAATGGTAAAAAGTATGTAAAGCTATCCCTGCAACAGACCGTGGAGGCCCATAAGGTTGTGAGACGTCGAGGCTCCCACATTTCCTAGATAATGGGCTCGTAGATGGCGGTAAGGTTGCGAGCCTTACGCGTCGNCCGCTCTTTACCCCCCCCCCAAAGGAAGATTCCTCCTGGTACTCATTTCTGTTAGAGGCTGAGTCGACCCCAGGCACATTGTGCGGCTAGAAGGATTAGGTAAATTGAAAATCCACCTCATCGGGACTCGAACCCGCGACCTTCCGGCTTGTAGCATAGTGCCTCAACCAACTACGCTACCGCGTACCCCAAAATTAAAATGGCTATTAAGGTATCTAAGAACATCTGACTCCTTCATGGTATTCTTCATTCCATATTAGTTGCATTTTGCCTCCATCTATTCGCATTCATCTCTAGTAAATCATTCTCTACATCTTCCACCACACTCAGCGTGGGCATTCAGACTTTTATTATACCTTGCTGCACAATGTCAAATAAATTTCTTGGCCATCCTGTTCGATCCAGTCTAATATCACGTCCTAACCTTGGCGTCTAGCTATTATCTTCGCTCGTAGCTCTCGCAAATCATTCTCTACATCTTTCGCCCATCTAATCTCGGCTTTCCCAGAGTCTTGCCGCTATGTCAACCTGGTCGGCTACATAATGAGGTAGAAGGTAGCATCGTCCCTGTGATTAACGACGCCGTGCAGATGTATGGGGGAGTGGATATATAGTTCCATGTATTCTTAACCTTGGCACTAGACGGAGGAGAGTGGTCTGCTTGACGCCCCGGACTCTTTACCCCCATCCTCCATTGCATAGGAGGCTGGGCGGGTCACAGAACCTGTCTGGACGACAGTCTTGCCCTTACCAGGGTTCGAACTCCGACCACTCAGTCCAACCCGTAGCCACTCGCTATACCGGCTCTGGTGACATGACACAGTCCAAAAGTTTTCTGTCCCTTAACATTATTTTAACTCATAACGCGTAATGTTATGAATATGTTGCGGGCCGGTCTGAAAGTGCTGTCGTGTTGCATGTGGCCCACGGACCGGCTCTTCCCACCCCTGTCTACTGTTCCAGACGAGGTTAGTGGATCGCCCTACTACAACCAGAGGTGAGAGGTACAGCACGGGATGGATGATACAATCTCATTGTGTTGTATTGTGTTGGACACTGTCCATTGTCTGAACTATATTTGATATAGTTTACACGACGTTTCGGTAATAAGTAAACCACCTCTTTCAGGTGACTGGTTGTCAATATACTGACAGGCATTTTATTTTTTTTTATATATTGAGATTAGTGAACATGATTGGAATTGAACCCGGAACCTCTGCCATAATGGCCTAGTGCCCTAGAGCAGTGGTTCTAAACCTCTGTCGGGCCGCGGCCCGGAATTTTTTTTTATGAGACGAGGGTCGGCGGTTGAGAAACGCTGTGCTAGAGAGTGTTCAAGAACATGGTGGCCCAGGGGGACATAAAGGCCTGGGAAGCAAAAAGTGGCATGAGACCGGAGAGAATAAATAATAATGAATAATAATGAACATAATTTATATTGTTTTCTTTTCAGTGGCTCTTCCAGCCCATTCTGAACACTGACCGTTTATTAGGTCGCACAATCAATCTTCACAGACGGTAGGATTCCCTGGACGAGTGATCAGCTCGTCGTTAAGACCTCTACCTAAACAAAGAACAACATAAACACAGAATAAACGCATACACACACCAAACAATCCATGCCTTAAGTGAGATTCAAACCCACGATCCCAGCGTCTGTGCTACTGTCACCGGCCAGCGAATATTGTTAGGATGATTCAACAGAGAAGAATGAGGTGGATGGAACATGTAGCACGCATTGTAGAGATGATAAATTCATACAAAATTTCAAACAAAAATTTATATGGAAGAGAGAAACTGGAGCACATAGGCGTAGATGAAAGATAATATTAAAACTGATCTTAAATAGGATATGAGGATATGGATTAGAGTCATGTGACTCTAACTAATCATGAGGCTAAGAATTTATTGGCTATATGAACGACCATTAGCCCTCTAGAAGAACTCTGCTCTATGCAGTCACGTAAGAACAGAATTTAAAACATTGAAGATTCAGGGCAACAAGCTTCACATACAAGATGATTGTTACACACCCGGTTGGCTGTGAATCCGTTCTCACGACATGCGCTATCTCTGATCGGGGCCTAGAAGTTTCTCTCAACTAAGTCGTATTAAAAAGAATTCAACACATCGCCTCAAGTCAATGATATGCACAAAAACCTTAACCATTTAGAACACACTGGTGCGTGGAGATACACCTTCACTCCCCCATACGTCTTCAAGTCATAATGCTTAATAAAGTACATGAACAAATTTACCATTTCCCCGATTTTTACCTACAAATGTCAGGACCCTACACTTCTACCAACCTGACACAAGTTACAGTCAGCTGATTTATCTAGTGGCACTTTCTAACAGACTCAGAATGCTAGAAGCGGAATGAGACGGCTAGATTCTGCCGCTGGAGTAAACCCTGGCATCGTGACCAGTTCTCAAGATAATTTTTTGTGTTTATTTTGACAGCAAAGAAAGTTACGTTATGATTGATTGATCCTGATTTTAACCGCAGGCTTTTGCTTATTCTTGTCACATTTAGTTCATTAACATGGTTTCATTTCAGATAAAAACGTGTAAGATTAAATACATGTGAAACATTTCGAGGGTTAACAAATAAAAACAAAAAAAAGTACACTTTTACGAAGGACTTCCATACAGTTGTATCAGAGATGTACAGTTCGTTTGCTACACCTGGCCGCTATTAAGAAAATGCGCAGTGAATTGGACGAGTCCACTAGCATCAGAATAGGGGGAGGTGTATGGTGTACGATAAGCCTCCTTACAGCATGTCTCCTCCCATCTCTGACAGAATGTACCTGCGATTAGTGTCCTGTTACTTCTCTTCTGTTCCTCATTCGCGCAGTTTAGTGGCCAGTCTAAAATCACTGCCTGTATTCAATTAATGAAACGCGACCAGGAGACTCACTTCCACGTGATTCTGCGGAGCGATGTCGGAACTTTGTTACAAAGTAACACAACATCATGGACATATTTATTGCCTTAAGGTCCATGGTGCTGCTGGCACAGTGGCTGTCTCATTTGTCACACGCCTCTCAAATTTCATCTCATAATTTTACACGCCATCAGTTTACATCAAATCTTTTATTTTTACGTTTAAAAGCTGCCGCTTGTGAAAGAGAGTATACTGGTTGTGTTAAAGTTAGCACATAAGAAGATGGGGGCATGCGGAAGCGTATCTGCTTGAGGCACTATGCTACAAGCCGGAATATCGCGGTTCAAGTCCCGATGAGGTCATTGCAATTTCCAATTTACCTAATCCTTCCAGCCGCACTATGGCCCTGGGGTCGACTCAGTCTCTAACAGAAATGAGTACCAGGAAAATTCCTGGTGGTAAAGGGCGGCCGGCGTGTAAGGCTGACATCCTCACAGCCAACTATAAGCCGAATTTATAGAAAATGCGAGGTCCTCGACGACTCACAACCCTATGGGCTTCCACGGCCTGTCACAGGGACAGCTTTGCCTTACATTTACATAGGAAAGAGAGTGAAAGAATTAAGCAATGGAATTAACGTAAAATAAGAAAATGAACAATGACATAAACTGAAAAAAGAAAATGAAGAATTCAGAACAGAGACAGAAACTGAAGGCACTAAAATACTGGCGGATAAATATCACTAGAAGACTCTGATGTAAATGAAGGGATAATATTAAAATGTATACGAGAGGAACAGGATTCAATATAATGCTGGTGATTTCTTGATTATCTGAGCAACCAACAGCTTCTAAAGAATTACTCAATCCCTACTTCGACTGGGCCACTCTTGCTCATATAAGCACACTTTTGTACGTTGTTTATGACGCTATAATCTGCTGGGTCGGTCACGGTAGCCGAGCGGTCTAAGGCATGAACTGTCTTCGCTCGCTCGGAAGCCGGGATCGTGGGTTCGAATCCCACTCAAGGCATGGATATCTATCTATGTTTATTCTGTGTTTGTGTTGTTCTGTAAGTATCGGTCTTGCGACGAGCTGATCCCCCGTCCAAGGAGCCCTATTGACTGTGTACAGGATTAAGAAAGTGAAAAAAGGGGCCAAGGTGAAGCAAACGACTGTAGAGCCATGAATGGTAACTGCTCAATGCTATTTAAGGCAATAATGACTGCTTATGGGGAAAATCATACGAAGCACATAAACACAGAACCTCTGGATGATAAAGCAGGCGGTACAGAGGGTAGTGACTGAGGTTTAAGCGGTTAAGCCTATGTTAAGTGTTTATTAAGTTTACATCACAGCCTCAGTTCCCGGCTCTAATTCCCTGACAATTGGCTTTTATATTTAACTAAACGAAATGAATTGTACAGCGTGTATTGACCTGACAACGGCCTCAGGGCAGACATCCCTGCTCTTCGCAATCCACTAAGTAATCCTAAAGAAACAGATTCAATACAAGAATTAATGGTCCTCTAGACGCCAAACCACGAAATGCTCTGTAATATGTTACTATAGAGGAGATTAAAATCAACTATACAGGTTTGTTACATGCCAGGGCTGTCCAGAATTCCGATCCACTGAAAGAAAACAACGCAACATACTAGTACAATACCTGTAATTTCAGATATAAACCACCATGTTGGATTTATGATTCTCACAGCGTGACTATGAATAGTACGGCCTTCTGGGTTGTAACGCAGTGTAATTAGGAGAGAGTCAACGTTTCGTAGGCATTTATAGCCTCCATCTTCATGGTAAAAAACAGAGAAGCAGGAAAGCGGCAGAAGCTGGCTGCAACTTGTTATGAAGATTGCGGCCTTCTGAGTTGAAACGCTGTGTAATTAGGAGTCAGATGTTTAGGAGGCATTTACAGCCTCCTCTTCGGGGTTAAAGAGTAAGCCAAACAAGAAACCAGCAAAAGCTGGCTACAGGTATGCTGCGTAATTTGGAAAAAGTCTGACGTTTCGGAGGCATTTATAGTCTCCATCTTAAGGTTCGACAAGTAAGTCAAGCACGAAACAAGCAGGAGCACACGTCAATATCAGCTACATGTATCTGATAGTATGTTCTTTGGGTTCCTCCGAAATAAAGGGACCCCACCGACTCTCGCAGTGTTAAAAACCTAAGGGCTGGAACACACACACCGACATTGGTCGTACGGAAAATGTCGTACGATTTTTTTGCCGTACGACCTTCTTTTCACACTAGAGCGATCAAATACGTTTCTTTACTCTCCGACTGTCGTACGGTAATGCCACATGTCGTCACGTCTGAAAGCTAAGCCTCCACTTTATTTTCCAGCCCTAAGACAGCAGCTGTAGCCGTGAGAACCTGAAGCCCAAAGTGTTTTTGTTGGTTTCCAGAAGTCTGTCAATGTGAAACTATACTCTTTCTCCGCCTGAGCCTTCACTTTCCCTTCAAATACATAATCAGCCTCTAATTCTACTGAACCCCATCTTGTGGAGATCAAAAACTGCAAGTACACTGTCCGGGGCCATGGTTATCAATCAGATATGCGCGAGATGAAGTCTTGATTGGGTATTGTTGCTGGCAAACCCACGTCCTTCATCTCGATTCTATGCAGGTTCGTCCATTCATCCAGCGCACTCCAGCAACAGACGCAAGAAGTTGGCAAGACCTTTTTTTTGTATCTCGCAAGACAAACTCAAACATTCCACTGACCTGCCTCCACCTGCGCAGAATTCCAACAAGTTCTTCGCAAAATCATCATCTCATACATTTCGAAATTGTTGTATTCATACCTGAAACAAAAAACAGGAAATTAATATTTCTGAAATACTTTTCAACTTTGCTTCAGAATATGACATTAGGAAGGTCCAGGGAAACCAGGTGGGACTGAAATTAAACGGGACACATCAGCTGTTGGCCTATGCCGATGATGTGAATCTACTGGGCGATAATGTAGATACCATAAAGAAAAGCACACAGACTTTAATTGACGCAAGTAAGGAGGTTGGTCTAGAAGTAAACACAGAGAAAACTAAGTATATGTTGCTGTCTCGTCACAAAATGCAGGGCAAAATCATGACATAAAGATAGGAAACATGTTTTGAAAATGTGGCACAGTTATTTGGGAAGGACGATAACAGATCGAAACCTGATTCAGGAGGAAATTAAGAGAAGATTGAACTCGGGTAATGCTTGCTACCATTCAGTCCAGAACCTTTTGTCTTCTCGTCTGTTGTCCAAAAACATAAAAATTAGAATATACAAAACTATAATTTTGCCTGTGGTTCTGTATGGGTGTGAAACTTGGTCTCTGGCATTAAGGGAGTAACATAGACTGAGGGTGTTTGAGAACAGGGTGTTGAGGAGAATATTTGGACCGAAGAGAAATGAAGTGACAGGAGGTTAAGAAAACTGCATAATGAGGAGCTTCATGACTTGTACTCTTCTCCAAGTATAATTAGAATGATCAAGTCAAGCAGGATGAGATAGGCATATAGCAGGAATCGGAGAGAAGACGAATGTATATAGAATTTTGGTAGCAAAGCCAGAAGGAAAGAGACCACTGGACGGCCGAGGGGCTGAGTTCGATTCCCAGTAGGGGTAATAATTTCCTCTACTCGAAGTCCTCCATACCGGTTCTTGGGCCCACCCAGCCTCCTCCCCAATGGGTACTGGGGGCCCTTNTCGGGACCCCACCGACTCTCGCAGAGTTGAAACCCCAAGGGCTGGAACACACACACCGACATTGGTCGTACGGAAAATGTCGNGTACTGGGGGCCCTTTCCCCGGGGGTAAAACGACCGGGGCGTGAAACTGACCACTCAACCCCAACTAGCGCCGAGGTCAAGAAAACGTGGATCTATACATCCACTTCTCCACACGCCTTCATGGCGTAGTGGTTAATTAGTTTGGCACAGGGATTTCTCTAAGATCCGTTATATTATCCTTCCATCTATACCTAGGTTTACAAAGTTTGATTTCCGCGTCATGTGAAATACTTCGTGTTCTCTATTCATCACTCCAATTCATTCTGCATGACTTTTCCATCTCGCTCTCCTTCGTTTAAAGGACAAAATAATATCTGACGACGACAGGGAAATACTAAAGCTCCTTATTTTGTGACTACGTCCTTCCAAATTTATGCCTCGCCTTTTCTTCGTTATAGGATAGCGTACCCTATAGTCTTCACTCTTATTTCACACATACATACACATACGGTATATGTATGCGTATATTGCGGCATGTAGACCCGCTACTATTCAACTACCGCGAAATAAGATGCTACACAACAGACGTTGCTAAGTAACGGCTCTGTAAACAATGACAGTTGCTAGACAGTGGACAAGTAGCGATCACGTGGGCATCCCGACATACACGAACGCAACAGAGTAGCGGTGTTTTCTATGCGGTCCGTGCCGAGATGTTAGAAGTGGAATCGGTTGGTGAGCGAGTGAGTTAGAGGGCCGCTGCGGTTCAATCCTTGTTAGGTGTTGCTCTTAGAAGCCGGTGGCTGAGTCCGGTGACAGTTGGGAAACGCCCACCGTTGGGAGCCGCTACCAAACAACGGCAGTGAAGACGTGACTGCACACTAGTTCTCGTGTGTAACAGTGAACTGTAAAATTTAGTCATCACACGCTGTATCAAAGTGTGCAATAACTCGAGTTACAAATCCAAAACCAGTCTGCAGTCACTCCATCACGTGACAAAATATATGTATATATATATATGTATATTCTTTGCGGTTTGCCCCACTCCTTAACGAAGTTTCATTCATACCGGCACGTGATAACTACATTGGTCCAGCGGAGATGTAAAGTTCAAAAGGAGACACGCGAACTACCCTGATGAATTACATACCGCGTAAAAGGAAACCGTATGTGACCCCAAGATTCCAGAACGCGTTTTCGGAGAAACTGAACCAGACATGTTACGTTAAGCATCTGAATGGCGCCCGTGCTTTCGTGGTTAATGGAGATAAGATCTGAAAGTACTTCAAGTTATTTAATGTAGGGCAGAACAAGGCTGTCCAAATGTCCTGAGATAAATACATAACGAGACACAAAGACAGTAACGCGTGGGACCTTGCCACGGACCCCAAGTGACTCTCATTCGAAATCTGATAGCAGTTTTTAGGATGTAGGGAAATATGGGAACTTACAAGTGGAACATTTCAACTGACTGTAAAATTCTCTCCAAATTCTCGTTAATTTCTCTTAAGTTCAAGTGAATACCAGATACCCCAAATCTACTTCAGCTGCAAAGTATTCTGAAAACAGTATAACATATTAGGGGTTCACCGCCCAGTACTCCTAATTAAGCACAAGGATATTGCAAGTCTGACAGTACACAAACAGAGAAGTATTAATATAGAGAACTTGGTGAAGTTTAGGGGCCTATGTCATCTATTCGGATTAATAGTGGAACGTCACCTTGGTTAAACGGTAAAGTTGTCACTGTGCTTAATTAGATAAACATTATGCCATGGAGACATGTGGGGGAGTGGAGGTACAACTCCACCTTTCTTGACCTCGGCACTAGATGAAGATGAGTCAGCTTCACGCTCCTGCCGTTTTACCCCCGGGGTAAGAGTCACCGGTACCCATTGGATAGGAGGCTGGGGACTGGTGCAGCTATACCTCCCTCTCCAACGTGCTTTCATGGGATAGTGCTTAATTAATTAAGCACAGGGACACCTTTACCTTAACCATACCTAACAGAACACTATATACACTATGTATATATAAATAAATATATAAATCTGTATATGTATACATACACACACAATCCAACATCGTCACAGAGACCTCTGCTGTAGCGATACCCTCGTTATAGCGTCTAATGCTGATAAACGGAAAGGTACAGCTAGCCCTGTAACAGACCGTGGAGGCCCTTAGGGCTGTGAGACGTCGAGGCTCCCACATTTTCTCTAGACAATCAGCTCACAGATGGCAGTAAGTTTGTCAGCCTTACACACCAACCGCCGTTTACCCCCCAGGAAGATTCCTGCTACTCATTTCTGTTAGGGGCTGAGTTGGCCCCAGGGTAATGGTGCGGCTGGAAGGATTAGGTCAACTGAAAAATACAATGACATCATCGGAAATCGAACCCACGACCTTCCGGCTTGTAGCAGAGTGCCTCAACCAACTACGTTACCGCGTGCCCACCGTCTGTATCTCCATACAGCTCGCACACTTGCCAGCCCATTTCTCTTCACGGAAGCAGTCTCAACAAAAGGAAAGCAAATTTCTTCCTCCAAATCCCAGTGGGCTTCTAATTTCATTCGGCACAACATATGCATCATGCGGAATGGGTTATTTATATAAATTTAATTTTCAATAATTTTGACAGCCTCTGTGGTCTAGTGGTTAGAATTCCTGGTTACATATCCAGAGGTCCCGGGTTCGAGTCCTGGCGCAACCAGATTTTCTGAGAAGTAGTGGGTCTTGAACGCGGTCCGCTCAGCCTTGTGAGGGTAACTGATTAGCTACTGCGAGGAAATAGCGGTTCCGGTCTAGATTAACGGCTGTGGGGATCCGTCACGCTGACCACGTGACACCCTCTATCCGCAAAAGTTGGCATTAACTTCGCCGACAAACGACGGTCGTTCGGTCGGTATAGTTCGCTTGCGAACTACAGGCCATGTTTGTCTTTTTTATAATGATCTGTGAAGTGTGGAAATTAGCGATAGTGTAGTTGTTACTTGCAGTAACAATCTGCAAGTGTTCAATAAATTCAATTACCAATCCATACCCCGTCTATAGTCACTCATACATGTAACAATATGAGAAAATAAATCAAATATGGGCAAAATTTATAGTCAACACAATATACATGAAGCCACAACGTCTGACGCCGTATGGTTCGGGAATATTAAGCTGAGAATGAAGCCATGACCTCATCTGAACACCCTGAATTAAGATAAAGCTCAGGTAAAAATTAAAACGAAACAACATAGAAGCCGTAGCAATGGGGCAAACAAAACAAAATATGAGTTGAACGTGAGGGAGAAATGGCAGTTGGAAGTTGCTCTCTCATAATCCTGAAATATACATGTGGTCAGTGCACAGATCGTATCAAATGTCCGAGATACCGGGCAATGCGCAGAATGTAAACCGGACGTGCACGTCATCCCTTGCATTTATATTTCTTCATACGTACTTCTGACCAATCAACCTGTCTGCCTCTCAACACAGTCGTCACAAACAATTCAGCAACTTGGAGAAAGGAAGGTGGCGCCACTCCAAGCCAACATCCTGAAACTCTGACGCAATTTCTTCACATGTAAGGGCTATCCAAAAATATAAAACTGCATGTATTTATTTATTCACCTGCTCGAGAATGCATTTAAAATAGCTGTGGATACCGATGACATTTTCTCCGGGCGTGAAGCTGACCACTCGCCTCCAACTAGTGCCAAAATAAAAAAAAGTGGATCTATATATTGTTGTGCCCAGGATTTCGGAAGTTGATTTCGATGTATTAAATTATAATTTTAAGGTTTAGTAGAGATGAAATTATGGGTGAGCTAGAATGATGAAACGAACTACGGAAATCGAGCTGGCTCATGNGCAAACTGATATAAAACGTAAGACATATGATTTCGAAACTGGAAAAAAACATTTATTTCTCGATATATCCTCCACCAAAATTGATACGCTTGTCCCATCGCTTTGCCAGTGCGTTGAAACCCGCAGTATAGAAGTCTTTTGACTGTTGTCTCAGCCATTTCCGTACTTCCGTTTCAACCTCTTCGTCATCAATGAAACTTTTACTACCCAGTTTTGAACCGCTTTACGAAACAAACACTTCCCACCGCAAATAGGAAACATTTCTTTATGAATATCCTTTGTACAGGGTCCTATTTCCCACAAAAAGCGCATAACAGAACGTTGTTCTTCGGTAGAACACTCCTCAAGCACAGTCGCCATTTTGACTACTGAAAAGAGCCTCTGAACATGCGCATGCGAGTCTGCTACCAAGACTGTCATAAAGCTACACTGTGCTGCTACCTAGTGATACACATAGAAAACATAATACGTCCATTACAGCTGTTTTACTTCCATTTATGACCAATTTACTGACTCTCACAAATGTATTTACATGAAGATAACTGCCTTCTGAGATGTTTACAACTGTTTACAGATTCGCTGCTTAGCAACGGGTCTATACGCCACAATACTGTCTTTACGACATCTTTCAGCGTGAGTTATCANTCAAACAATGGTATCATCTTCAAGAGGCTACCAGATTTCTTCCGTAAGGTTTCCTACTCAAGGTATGACGTGGCCACAAAGATATCTCCGACAGAGAACAGTTTGGACATCCCTGAGGTACGTTAAGACGTAATGCAAGCTAGACCATGTTCTGCCAGAACCAGGTGTGAAATCTTGTTGCGAAGTTTAACGACAAGGAACATAACTTATGCAGTCACATATCGATAATTAAAAGTATAACATGGAGACCTGTGGTCAGTTTGTCCAATAGGGGTAGTCATGAGGTACATCAGTTCCTTATCTTCACACCTGCCCATGCGTCAACTTGATGCGGTTTAAATTAAGCACCGTCCACATCAAAATTGTAATTGATGCAAAATCTTAAGAAGACACTTCAATTAAACGTCCCTCTCGCAGAAGTTGTATTAGCTGCTCTATGTAACGTCAAGGCCGATCACGGTGGCTGAGCGGTCTAAGGCATGAACCGTCTTCGCCCACTCAAACACTGCGGGCGTGGGTTCCGCTCGAGGTATGTATGTCTGTGTGCATTTATTCTGTTTATGTTGTCATGTGCGTAGGTAGCGGCCTTGCGACGGGCTGATCCCCCGTCCAAGGAGTCCTACCGACTGTGTAAACTATTAAGAAACTGAGAAGGTGGCCAAGGTCCAACAAAATGGACGGTAGAGCCACATAGACAGTTGCAACGTCATGCCCATAGTTTCTTAGCAACAAACTTAAAGAAAACTCGTTATGTACAATACATGAGCATAATGACGCATTAAGGAACCTCCGGATATGACAAGAGAACATCGCCTGGGGGCAAAGCGACAACGAAACAAAGTGCATCTAGATTTCTTGATTAGGAGGCAGCCCTTCGAAGGGGGTCGACAGATATAATAAAATTGAAAAATACTGCCTTCGAGGATGTAACACAGAGCTGTTTGAAACCTGCTGTCACGCTGGTTTCTTGTTCTGTTTATTCTTCGACCCTGAAGACGGAGGCGATATTTTCCTCCGAAACGTCAGTTGACTTTCAACGGACCACACGGCGTTATATCTAAAAAGACAGTACTATCCTATAGTCCGGCTTTCGGGCAGCACTTCACAATGTATTAATCTTTCTACGTTAGCAATAC
The DNA here is from genome assembly GCF_002891405.2 of Cryptotermes secundus. Lineage (NCBI taxonomy): Eukaryota > Metazoa > Arthropoda > Insecta > Blattodea > Kalotermitidae > Cryptotermes > Cryptotermes secundus. The sequence continues at coordinate 155,517 of NW_019739959.1, forward strand.
CATGCGCGCTGGAAGACCTGTCCATCCAAATGTCCCTGCTAAGCATCCACNTCCACTTCCACCATACGCCTTTATGGCGTAGTGTTTAATTAGTTAAGCACGGGGACAACTTTGCCTTTTTTTCTAACCAACTGTTTTCAGGTCAAGTAATTGTTACTTCGGTAGTGTACGAGGAAGAGGCAGTAAACAGGTGACAAATTGATATAAAACGTAAGACATATTATTTCGAACCTGGAAAAGAACATTTATTTCTATACATATATTTCGCCAACACTGATACACTTGTCCCATCGCTTTGTCAGTGCGTCGAAACCCGCAGCATAGAAGTCTTTTGACTGTTGTCTCAGCCATTTCCGTACTTCTGTTTCAACCTCTTCGTCATCAATGAAACTTTTACTACCCAGTTTTGAACCGCTTTACGAAACAAACACTTCCCACCGCAAATAGGAAACATTTCTTTATGAATATCCTTTGTACAGGGTCCTATTTCCCACAAAAAGCGCATAACAGAACGTTGTTCTTCGGTAGAACACTCCTCAAGCACAGTCGCCATTTTGACTACTGAAAAGAGCCTCTGAACATGCGCATGCGAGTCTGCTACCAAGACTGTCATAAAGCTGCACTGTGCTGTTACCTAGTGATACACACAGAAAACATAATACGTCATTACAGTTATTTTACTTCCATTTATGACTATTTACTGACTCTCCCTCGTGCATATATGTATTTACATGAAGATAACTGCCTACTGAGATGTTTACTACAACTGTCTACAGATTCGCTGCTTAGCAACGGGTCTATACGCCACAATACTGTCTTTACATCTTTCAGCGTGAGTTATCATCAAACAATGGTATCATCTTCAAGAGGCTACCAGATTTCTTCCGTAAGGTTTCCTACTCAAGGTATGACGTGGCCACAAAGATATCTCCGACAGAGAACAGTTTGGACATCCCTGAGGTACGTTAAGACGTAATGCAAGCTAGACCATGTTCTGCCAGAACCAGGTGTGAAATCTTGTTGCGAAGTTTAACGACAAGGAACATAACTTATGCAGTTACATATCGATAATTAAAAGTATAACATGGAGACCTGTGGTCAGTTTGTCCAGTATGGGTACAGTACATCAGTTCCTTATCTTCACACCTGCCCATGCGTCAACTTGATGCGGTTTAAATTAAGCAGTGTCCACATCAAAATTGTAATTGATGCAAAATCTTAAGAAGACACTTCAATTAAACGTCCCTCTCGCAGAAGTTGTATTAGCTGCTCTATGTAACGTCAAGGCCGATCACGGTGGCTGAGCGGTCTAAGGCATGAACCGTCTTCGCCCACTCAAACACTGCGGGCGTGGGTTCCGCTCGAGGTATGTATGTCTGTGTGCATTTATTCTGTTTATGTTGTCATGTGCGTAGGTAGCGGCCTTGCGACGGGCTGATCCCCCGTCCAAGGAGTCCTACCGACTGTGTAAACTATTAAGAAACTGAGAAGGTGGCCAAGGTCCAACAAAATGGACGGCAGAGCCACATAGACAGTTGCAACGTCATGCCCATAGTTTCTTAGCAACAAACTTAAAGAAAACTCGTTATGTACAATACATGAGCATAATGACGCATTAAGGAACCTCCGGATATGACAAGAGAACATCGCCTGGGGGCAAAGCGACAACGAAACAAAGTGCATCTAGATTTCTTGATTAGGAGGCAGCCCTTCGAAGGGGGTCGACAGATATAATAAAATTGAAAAATACTGCCTTCGAGGATGTAACACAGAGCTGTTTGAAACCTGCTGTCACGCTGGTTTCTTGTTCTGTTTATTCTTCGACCCTGAAGACGGAGGCGATATTTTCCTCCGAAACGTCAGTTAACTTTCAACGGACCACACGGCGTTATATCTAAAAAGACAGTACTATCCTATAGTCCGGCTTTCGGGCAGCACTTCACAATGTATTAATCTTTCTACGTTAGCAATACCATGCGCGCTGGAAGACCTGTCCATCCAAATGTCCCTGCTAAGCATCCACTGTGCTATTTCATTACGATGGATAGATCAACAGTTAAAAATCTCCTTCCGTCATTATTCCATTTTATTGCATAGTATTTTAATCTCTGGTCATTTACTAACATTCTTAAGTGGCCGCGCCATAGCCCAAGCGGTTAGTCGCTGGCTTCCCACCGCGGCGGCCCGGGTTCGATCCCGGGTCTGGTCAAGTGGGATTTGTGGTGGATAAAATGGCTCTGGGGCAGGTTTTCTCCGAGTACTTCAGTTTCCCCCGCCAATCTTCATTCCACCAACTGCTCCACAATCACCCTCACCTATCATCTGGGGCTGGTACAATAGGCCAGAAGTGGCCGCAGTACAAGGGACTTAGTCCCACCCCACTAGCAATAAAAAAAACATTAAGTCCATTTATTACCCTCACCTATCATCTGGGGCTGGTACAACAGGCCAGAAGTGGCCGCAGTACAAGGGACTTAGTCCCACCCCACTTGCAATAAAAAAAACATTAAGTCCATTTATTTCATGCTTATTTCGCATTCATTGATCTGATATACAAGGTGTCCCAGGAGGAAAGGTCATTCTAAGCAAAAACGTGTGTATGTACATGTGTTCTATTCCGAACGGACCTCACTAACTCATTCTTGTATTAAACAGTTTAACGGCTCAAGATGTCAGTAAGAAAAAATTTGAAGCAAAACTAGTTTGTCCAATATGTGACTGTCAGCCAGTGCTGTTTCGAGGCGGACGACTTTGCGAACCGATACGAGGGATCATGGAATCTGCGGGACACTGTGGCACTGGCAACTGGAACTGACGATCGAGCGAGTCACTCCAGCCCAGCGAGACTGCAGAACGTGACCGGAATCATTCTTTTCCAGCCAGTCTGTAAATGTATCCGACCGAATATTATGATCCACACGTGCGCGCGCTCTGAATGGCAACTGGCAACTTGGGGCTCGGATCGCTTCCAACAGCGAAACATCCTCTGGACTGTAGCCGTTGCTTAAAGCCAACTTTAAAAGAAAAGTACGTGTTCGAAATGCAGTACATAACGTCCATACTTTTCTGCCATTTCAACGTTTCCCGTTTCTCTAATTCCGTGGTATGTTCGCGCCACTCAAGTCATCAATGTTTGCCTCTACAATCGGTTTCAAAACTATGAATATTTATTTCTTATCAGTCTCAAGCGAACTTCTACCTGACTACACGGCATCACTCTTCATACTCACCGCTGTGATAGCCTAAAATACAACATTTATTAACGCTCTTCTGTCACGTATAAGGGTTTGTTCGTGACTTAAAAGACGGGGTTTTTGTTTGGATGATTTGATTTATTGACACCTTATACACACAACTCGGGACTACAGACAATACAGCGCTATTGGTGATGTACACAAATCACAGTTCACCGTTGCACATGCAACGGAATTCTCAGTCTTCACTAGTCGTATCCTGACAACGGATTTATAACTTGTAACTTCAAATCGCACATGAAGTCTTGTTGTCACAGTCTAATTCCTTTTTTGCCTTTTCTCCTCAATCACAGATATACATACGTATACAGAAATTTTGAGTAAAATTATATTAAAAAATTACTGAAAATATGATTTGAAATTTAAGAAAAAAAATCTAATATGCGGTAGCGTAGTTGGTTGAGCCACTGTGCTACAAGCCGGAAAGGTCGTGGGTTCGATTCACCATGAGGAAATTCATTTTTCAAATGACATAATCCTTCCAGCCGCACTATGACCCTAGGGTCGACTTAACCTCTAACAGAAATGAGTACCAGGAATCTTCCTGGGGGGGTAAATGCCGGCCGGCGCGTAAGGCTGACAACCTTACCGCCATCTTTGAGCCGATTGCCTAGAAAAAGTGGGAACCTAAACATCTCACAAGCCTATGGGCCTCCACGGCCCGTTACAGGGATAGCTTTAAAGTTGCCTACACAAGACATATGCTGTACTCTGCTTCGTAAAGTGAATGGATTTCATACAAACAGCGGATGCATTCCCCTCAAAATAAGTTCCGTGTACTGAAAACACACAAATCCTTCAAAATCTCCATATCAATTGATTTCCTGACCACAATGCTCCCGCACACTGTGTACAATGCAGAGCAAAAAAGAAAGCGATCTCTACGGAACTACAGTACAAATACTGAACCACAGTGTAAAACAAACAGATTGTACCTGCTTATGAAGCACGGTACTGCACGAGCGGAGTGCCTTCACAACTGCGAACTGCTGAGTTGATAAAGCAGTCTTACAATATGCTCAATCTAACCACCACAGTACAAACATAAGACCACAAAAAGTCAAATCCTACCGCATTTCAATTTTATATAATTAATCTGATGGTCTTTTGTTCTACACAGCTTTCAACCCCTCCATGCCACCCACGTATTGTTTCCTTTTTTCACCGTAGCTTTCCATGTAATCAGCTGTCTCCCTTTTTGCTCCCACCGCCACATCAATCAGCTGTTATCAGGATTGCCCTGTCTGTTGTTTTCGACATGTTTGTTAGACTCACAGAGCCATCTAGTGGAACAGTGACACACGAGAATGTGGCCAAATCTGATCACGTGATGAACGTGTTCATGGGGACGTTGCTGTCCTTATTTTGAAAAGAAAAAAAAAAAGCTTATGCGATCTCCATGCTGCCTATGTCTGTCAAGACTGAACCAGTTTTTATGAAACTTGGTACGCATATCACGATACCTGAGCCCATCTGGCCTTACGCGCCGGCCGCCCTTTACCCCCAGGAATCTTCCTGATACTCATTTCTGTCAGAGGCTGAGTGGATCCCGGAACCGTAATGCGGCTGGAAGTAGTAGGCCAATTTAGAAACCCAATTACTTCATCGGGAATCGAACCCGCGACCTTCCTGGTTGTAGCATAGTGATTCAACCAACTACGTACCGCGTGCCACCTTGTTCATAACATATCTGAGAGTAAATCTTATCCTGGGTAGATTAGTTGATGGAAGAAGTGTCCTTGTGTCAAGCATAACCGCCACAGTGACTCTGGTACCCACAATGCTGTCACAATTATGCGGTGCGTGACTATAGACGGGGTAAAGACTAGATATTGGGTTTAGTGACCACCTGTACACACCACTCGGGAACTACACGTAATTACAGTGCTACCCCTAATCTACACACTTTACAATTCACTACACGCCAAGCCTCCCCTTCACAGCCGGACTTCCCAAGTCACCTGACAACTGCCAACTCCGGAACTCTTAATCCAATTCTCTGCTGCAACTGCCAACTATCTCTTTGCTATCTCTTCTTAATTATCCTTGCAGAGCTCAACTCTCGGCTGTCAATTCTCATCTGACTCTCAATTATGTACTCAACTGACCTAAGAAGCTCGATACACTGGTACAGCATGGGGGCGAAAGCAACAGAAAACATCGTTTCCTAACAATCCCTCCATTGTTAGTTGGGTAATCGTGTTTGTTTACTGAGCCGTTGCCTAGCAATGAACGTCTACACTGGCTCTACTATTCCGGCTTTCAGGTGTCCGTCACAGTATGATTAAAACAGAATCTACTGCATTACTATGACGTAATGATCTACGTCACTTACGTAATGACGATGCATCAACAACGAAGTTTTAGACATGGAAGAAGCGCTGTGTCCAATTGTGGTTTCGGCCGTAATATGGAGTTCCATCTTTTGCTTTAGACACAGAAATCAAGCGAATTAAGCATCCCGTCACGAAGACATATTCTTAACTTCGGCGCTAGACAGACGTGAATAGTCAGCTTCACGCTCCGCCAGGATTAACAGCGGGGAAAAAAGCTCCAGGTACCCATTACGCAGGAGGCTAAGTAGGACCCAGAGGCTGTCTCGACTCTGCGGAGAAAAGACGAATCCTTTGCCCCTGCCAGTAATCGAACTCCGATCGCTCAGCCGTCCAGCCCGTAGCCCATCACTATACCGACTGAGCTATCCCGGCTCCTATGGAAGTACAGGTTGTTATTATTATTGTTATTATTATTATTATTATTATTATTGTTGTTGTTGTTGATGTTGTTGGAGGTGGTGGGTTTCCCCATGCACCGCGACTAGTAGTCTACTGTACGCCCGTCTTTGATATTCTACCAGTCGCCATACCCTGCCGGTACTGGTGCTCGCTATCAGCCCCGTTCAGCCAGCGAGGCTGGCAGTGGTACCCGATAACTTCCCCATCTACCGGAGGCATTGGAAACTACTTGGGCGGGAAACTATTTGCCTAATTTTGCTCAGAGGTCTCCTAGAGACATGAGGATCTTTTACGTGCCGTAAATCTACGACACGGGACCCACGGCTTAAAGTCCCTCCCGGAGGACTTGTGCCCTGAATTTATCCGCCCTTAAAAATTCCACGACCTCCGACGGGTTTGAACTCGCGTACCTTGAGTCATGAGGTGGGAACGTTACCCCCAGACTAAACTCTGTGGCTGTAGTCCGCAAGCAAACTATACCGACTGAGCGACCGCCACTTGTCGGCCAAGTCAGTGCCAACTTTAATGGATAGAGGGTGTCGCGTGGTCAGCGCAACGGATCCCCATGTCCGTTAATTTCGGTTTTCTAGACCGGAGCCGCTATTTCCTTGAACCATCTCCTCAGTTATCTTCACGAGGCTGAGTAGACCCCGTTCGAGACCCACTACTTCTCAGATAATCTGGTAGCGCCTGGAATCGAAACCGGGACGTCTGGATTTGTAGCCAGAAACTCTGACCACGGAGGCGGTCAGTACAGATTACTTCGCAGCTAAATTTCTTTTCCGGTTAATAAAGTTAAAATGGGACGATTCCGTTTGAAAAATGAAATACCCTTCTTGCGCGAAACTGGTGTCAACACTGCATGATGTGCACATAACAGCCACAGAGAGAGGGGGTAGAGATAGGCCAGTGTTGCACGATCGGCACTGTCAACACAATATGATGTCCACGTATACAAAGTGGTATTTAAATATGGCAGCATATTTAATAAAAGCCGGCAGTGACGGTGCGGTGTGTTTGTTTTTCGGTACGCCCCCTCCCTCCTTCCCCTTCACCCCTCCATTGGTTGTTGAATGATTAGCGGTCAGCTAAGAGGGTTTCCATGTTGGGTACCTCAAGTCCTGACAATCCTGTCAAACGCTGACGTCATATTGTGTTCCCAGTGCATCAGGAACTTACCCTGAATTAAGTACACGGTACAACCTGGAGAAATGTTTCCGCGCCCCTGAATCACTGAATTACTGGTTCTCACGTAGATCACGTGACACCGCGCGATCTGGTAGACGTTTACTCACGCTGCTGAGGAAAACTCTGTAAACGTCCCTTCATGTCTCTGCTTCCTGGTTATTTGCTGTGGTTCATTCTTCGACAGTGAAGATGGAGGCGAAATATCCCTCCGAAAATACCGAACTACATGGCAATAGATCCAGTTCTTCGTAGTCACTACTGTGAGAATATCAAACACAACAATTTGTCTTCTGGGACGTGACGCCGTGTAGTCTGATGTTTACCGACGTTTCCGAGGAGTGTGCTGTTATCCTGAAAATGGAGGTAGATCGCTTCTTCGAAACGTCGGTAAACATCCACCACACTATATGGATCCATCGGATGGGTGGATTATGGGTAGGTGAATGGCTGGATG
>NW_019739959.1:163390-180766 GCF_002891405.2 Cryptotermes secundus
TGGGTGGCTGGGCGGATGGGTGGATGGGCGGATGGGGGGATGGGTGGATGGGCGGATGGGGGTATGGGTGGCTGGGGGGATAAATAGATGGACGTCACATCCTAGAATATAATAATCTTCAGTCTATTTATGTACTATTCAACGATGCACTTTCCCCGGGGGTAGAGAGGCAGAGGCGTGAAGCTGACCACTCACCTTCTTCTAGTGTCGAGTTCAACAATACTGGAACTATACCTCCACTTCCCGTACGTCCTCACGACGTGGTGCTTAGTTAATTAAGCACAGGGCACCTTTACCTTTAACATGTTTACTGTTTTACGACACAGTTAGTACCTCGGGCTATATATCGTCGAATGCAAAGATGTGGAGGGGAGCTGCCGTGCCCTCAATTTTCTTGGGGGAAAATATGAAAATCCTCGCTTATGATAGTCCATGTCCCGTCCGAGGATTCGACCCAAGTATATCCCGAAAGTGTCACTGCTTGATCCAATTTTCTCGTAATAATCTCGAGAATCTTAAACAAATATTTACGGTTGCTGTAGATATCAACAGCCAATCACAGTGGCCGGCCGCCCGCTCTGAGGCATGACCCGTCTTAGCCCGCTCGAACACTGGGATCGTGGGTTCGAATACCACTTCAGGTATGGATGTCTGTGTCCGTTTATTCTGTGTGTAGGTAGTGGCCTTGCGACGGATTGATCCCTCATCCAAGGAGTCCTATCGACTATGTAAAAGATCAAGAAACTGAAAAAGCGGAAGAGGTCCAACACAGACAGACAGATGGATGGATAGATATTAATTTCTCACTTCGATTCATCTGAAACGTAATCAATTAAAAGGGTCATAAGACCTTCATTCTGTTTCTGATGTGTCAGTTATATTCTTACCCTGTTTATATGCAAAAAGCAGGGCTTTCCCCTCACTTTTCGTCCTCTAAATCAACTATGGGAGGAAGTTATTTAAAATGCGTGGCCATGTTCGAATAAGTTGCGGTGCCTGAAAGATATTACCCACAATGCTCATCTCTTCCTGCCCGCGGCTTCCTCTTTTTGCAGACCCCTTCTGTCCCCTGTTGCCTGTAAGTAGGGAGGTCCGCATTCATGACGCCGAATAACAAGTACGCAAGATGTGTATAAGAAATAATTTAATAAGGACTCAAACTGAACTCGTTTTTCTGGATGGACGCATAGTTAACCATCTGAAGCCCAGTGGTTACTGCTTAATAAAAACTCTGCATAATTTTTAAGGACTTCAAAATAATTCAAAAACTTATGTTACGACCGACGGTCAGTCGGCCAGTCTTCCTTGTCATCAAGCACCCATCTGGGGCAAAAGACCAAATTTTTATTGTAAGACACTAGCGGGTTTGTTTATATGGAGCGCCTTCTCTGACGAGAGGAGGGGTCTGTCGTTTACAATTGCTGCTGGACTTCGCCAGTGCAGTCATTCACGGTTCCGAGTTCCGCGGGACTCACGACCATATTTTCCTGACTCAGATTCGAGACTCCCCAAACCTGGAGGGCCAGGTCCCCGTATTTATATCCCCCAGGAACAGGGTGGCTCAGTTATACGCCAGGCACTGGATCCCTCTTTGTCTCCTCCCACCACTCGCAAGGCTACGGTGCAGGTATTTGAACCCGCCTCTCAGTAATATATATGAATTCAGTCCGTACCTCACAGAAAACACACAAATACACTATGTGGGCAGAATGCAGAGTAACCATGGTTAAACATTTGTGCTTAAGCACATGTTCTGGCTCCCCACCCTCCCTCACGGAAACCCGGCTACAGTCCACACTGGCGGCGCCCCTGCATGCCAGATATCCCGTAGTCCCTCTTCTGCACTGGTCAGTGACGACGTTCTTCTTGGTAGTTAAATTAATACAGGTAGAACGAATCAGGACGCTGCGAAGTGCTACAGACCCTCGGGGGCACTAAATCCAGACGGATGTAAAACCAAACAGAACAAACGTGAGAAATTTTAATTGACGAAATGGTTCTTGCTTCTCCCGTACGAGTATATCCTCTTTCATGTGACGGTGTTTATTATTCAAGACATGAACCGTCCCGCCAGCTTTCCCCCCCCCCCCCTTTTGCATCTTTTATTGTAGACAAGGGGGCCCATGAAAGTTTTCATTTCGTTACTCCCTCCTCACTACAGCAAGGGATACAAAAATTACTCCTACCTTCAGGATGTGACCATGCTTAATCTTGTAGCCGATTACCGACGTTTCGGATTAATGTAATGGTTCCATCCTCAAGTCGAAGAGTAGACCGAACAAGTAACAGCAAGTAGCAGTATTTTGGCTTACTCTTCGACCCTGAAGATGGAAGTGGTATGAACTCCGTACTACAAAGCGTTACAACCGAGAACCTCACACCTCTCACAATGAGTGTTGACGTTGAGCGTACTGGAATGCGCGCTCCGTCACAATATGATGTCCTCTCTTATAGAATGCCTGATTCTCGGTTTTGCCAAAACTGCAGATCAAAACTTGGGGCTCCATTCTTCCTGGAAAGGTCAGCTTCGCATTTCGGGGAAGCTAACCCCCATCTCTCCATTATTTATCTCAACAAATATGCCACTGGAATTCCTTCGGGTCTCCATGTAGAGGGGGGGGGGGCTCTAATATCGGACACGGCCTCCTGCGAGCAGTGCCCAGCAGCCCAGGAACTGAATTTCGCGCGTCTCTTGTAAGGCATATATTGATTCCCTGTAACCTTATAAAGAGAAGAGAAGAGAAGGGGAGAGGAGAGGAGAGAAGGAGGTGGGGTGGGGTGGGGAGTAAGGGTTTATATTTTGCCAGGGGAGCAGGAAAATATTTCGGCTTTGAATGTTCCTAGGCAGTGCCCGTTCGTCCTTCAGGTGGAAGTATGTTTGAGAGATGGTGAAGCGTTGGGGAGTGAGGTAGGTGATGACTCAGGAAATAGACTTCGTTATGAGCTGAGAAGGGAACCTGAAAAGGGCTTGACTGAGTAAGACCGGAATCAACGCTCTACGGTTCTCAGCTCACAGATAACATATGCGTATGCTATTGCCATACCGGCGGTTATGAAGAGCGAGAACTTGCGAGTTCTAACACCGCGTGGTTCGGTATAAGAGCTCCGCTGGCAGCCCGCTTATTCTTGATTTCTTGCTTGGCTTAGACTTACATCATGAAGATAGACGTGATACTTTTCTCCGAAACGTCGATGGCAACCTACAGCACTATAAAGCGTTAAACCCCACAAGACAGGTCAGTTGGGTGTTTACATACTCGTGGGATTCGTGGTCCTCTTGGCGCTAGCCGAGTCTTCCAGGACGAGACGCCGTGTAGTTTTGTGGTTAATTTTACGACGTTATATAGTAAAGAATCACATAACGATTAGTGAATGATGAACTGAAAAATATTGCTGCCTATTGGAGGTAGGGCTACTATCGTAGCATCTTCCTGGAGAGACTGATGAAAACCAAGAAGAACCTCAACCAGTACAGCTCGTGCTCCGGCCGAGATTAGAAGCAAGCCCCTCCCGAATACGAGTCTACAGCGTTGCCGCTAGGCCATCAGCGCAAAGCTGTATAAAGTTCATCCACTCTACGAACCAGAGTACGTCATACCGTTCGTTGCCAACTTTACGGACGAAAAGTGTCGTACAAATGTTTTCATTTCACACCGAAGTATGATTATTGGTCCGGGCTAGAAAACCCGAGATTAACGGCAGTGGGGATCCGTTACGCTGACAATGTGACACCCTCTATCCACGAAAGTTGGCACTAACTTCACCGACAAGCGGCGGTCGCTCGGTCGGTATAGCTCGCTTGCGGACTAAAGCCACGGAATTTTTTATTTTTTGTTTATGTTTGTATGAATACAGGAAGTATGTTGAAAATAGATTCTAGTAATACTCCATTGCTGACGTAAAGGTCTAGGTCACTAACTTACATGCAGTATAGTCCTCCAAATCGTTATCAACTTTTCGGAGGTGCATGCTGCCTCCATTTGCAATGTAGAATGGTAAGGCAAGTGTGAAAACGATTCAGCATAAAGAAATGGGATGCTCTGTCTGGAAACTTCAGCGAAACCAACAGCAAACGGAGGCAGTCAGAAAATAGCGGGTTTGTGAGTGCTTCATCCACCTCCGAAACGTCGGTAACAATCTACCGGACTACACGGCATCACTATTGAGAACTTATTTACTTACTTACTTACTCATGGAGCTGAGCCTTTCTTGAGAAGCCAATTCTGCAGCTACTCAAGAATTTCCCAGCATTTTATGGAACCCGAAGGTTCATTACCGTGTTCACAAGAGCCCTCAACTGGTCCCTATCCTGAGCCAGATCTATCCAATTCGTACCATTCCATCCTATCTCTCTAAGATCCATTCTAATATTGTCCACCCACCTACGCCTTGGTCTTCCCTGTGGTCTCTTTCCTTCTGGCTTTCCCACCAATATCCTATACGCATTCCTCGTCTCCCCCATTCGTGCTACATGACCTGCCACCTTATCCTCCTTGAACCTTGAGAACTAATGGTATAAAAGAGTCCTTGGGGCAAATGATATACTGAAGTAAAGGTTACGATTTAACGGGCAAATGAACGAAGTGGGCAGAGACGTTCAATAGAAGCATTACCCTTTATTTTAAACGCTAAGCGCTACGTCTGTTTCCCAGAGAACTGCTCCCTTGGACACGCGACTTCTAGAACCTTCTCTTGTTGCTTGCTGTTGGAGACACGGCGGCTGAACATGGACTACGCAACTTCAGGCAATACGAAGACTTTATCTCGCGTCAGCATGCAGTACGTATATCCCTGAAATGCACTTCAACAAAGGATCCAGAGTAGCTTAGTCGGTTTAGCGCCTAGGCTATGGTTTGGACCAACCGGGGTTTGATTTCTGGCTAGGGCTAGCGTCCAGACCAGCTCTGGGACTCAACCAAACTCCTATAGAATTGGTACCGGAGGTAAAGCGGCCAGGGCACGAAGCTGACCACTTCCATCTAGTGCCGACGTCACTACAGTCCCCCATACGTCATCTTGACAGTGATTAACTAATTATGCACAGAGATAATTCTTTGGTCTAGTGGTCAGAGTTGCTGGTACAGATCCAGAGGTCAGGGTTCGATTCCCGGCGCTACCAGATTTTATTCTGAGAAGTAGTGGGGTCTGGAACGGGGTTCACTCATCCTGGTGAGTATAACTGAGGAGCTATTTCATGGGAATAGCGGCTCCGGTCTAGAAAACCGAAATTAATAGCCGTAGGGATTCGTTGAGCTGACCACGCGACACACTCTATCCGCAAAAGTTGGCATTAACTTCGCCGACAAGCGGCGGTTGCTCGGTCGGTATAGTTCGCCTGCGGACTACAGGCCAAGGAGGATAATTTAAATTTATACCTTAGATCCGAAGGTAGGGCGTTGAGGAGGAGGAGGACGGGGCAAGCTAGGGAGGAAGAGGCGATAAACGACTGGGAAAGGAAGGAGTAACATGAAAGACGAAAAGAAGATAACGAACGAAGAAGAAGTGGAGAAGGAACAGAAGTGGAGAAAAAATTACAATTGACATGAAGTTTTCATGCGTAAGTAATTAAGAACCACGCCCTGAAGATGTATGACGGAGTACAGGCATAGCTCCACCAATCACAACCTCGGCCCTGGATGAAGGTAAATGGTCAACTTTACGCCCCGGCCTCTTTACCCCCGACGAAACAGTCCCCGGTACCAACTGGACACTGGATATTGGTGGGAAGGCCAGAAGGAAAGAGACCACAGGTAAGACCAAGGCGTAGGTGGGTGGACAATATTAGAATGGATCTTAGAGAGACAGGATGGGACGGTATGGACTGGATAGATCTGGCTCAAGATATGGACCAGTGGAGGGCTCTTGTGAACACGGTAATGAATCTTCGGGTTCCATAAAATGCTGGGAAATTCTTGAGTAGCTACAGAATTGGCGGCTCCTCAAGAAGGGCTCAGCTCCATAAGTAAGTAAGTAAGTAAGTAAGCAAGCCATAACTTACGAACCACTGGAATTAGGCACGTGAAATTCTGTATAAAGGTGAACGTAAATCGGTACAGGAGGCCTAGACCTGGGCGCGTATAGAATACCTGATAGGCATTAAGACAGAAGCACAACGCATAGGCTCAAACCAGCCTCAAACACATGGCTCAGTCAGAAAGACATATGGTATTATGTCAGAGGAAGGCTTTAAAACGTTTCTTTATGAGACTGAAATGCTCTTAGAAGTAATCTTACCATCTAATTAAAACTACTTTAGCACAAAGGCTCCGTAGGGGGTCACAGAACCTGAATATGGTACTTATAGTATTAAGCAGTACTGCTAGTTCCATCAATAAAGGAAGACCAGAGTGGAAAGAAATGGTACTAATTACATTGATACGCGTTTTCCTTCCAATATCCTCATTAATCATATAATGAGCAGAGAATCCTACCTGAATGCACAGTCAATTTCATCGAACAAGTCATAGAATGTTAAGATTTCAGGTTTTCACGGCGGTGACTATGAAGAAAGCCGTCTTCTGGGATGTGGGGCCGTATAGATATTTTATTAACCGAAGTTTCGGAGGAATGTATCGTCTCCATCTTCAGGGTATAAGAAATCCGCGAGCTATGAACCAGTCTACAATCTACAGGCACCTGCTCACGCTGATTCATCGGTCGTGTATTTCTTACACTCTGAAGATGGAGGCGATACGTTCCTTCGAAACGTTAGTTAACAAAATATGTACACGGCGCCACATCCCAGAAGACGGCATTCTTCAAGTCAGAGCATATGTAAACCAACAAACTACCGATAACCATTTTAAATAGAAAATGACTATACAATAAGAGCCAAGTCATTATTTTTAACAAGATACTTTATCTAAGTAACATATATGAGATTTATATGCCCGTATGGTGGAATCAATGTGGTCTGTATTGTATCGAGATATATCGATACACCCTTGGTCGATATTTCTCATTCGACTTATCATTACTGCTTGCTTGAATGTCAAGCAGGGGAAAGAACGTTAAGATTTTTGTACGAAAAGCTAAGAAGATTCATGGCAAGATTTCCTATCTTGACGTACTTCGGATCAGGGTTCGCCTACTAATTGGACGTACAACGAATATTGGTGAAACCGAATTCCACATTTCCACATTTCCACATTTCTCATTTCAATCAGATGCGCTTCACGTCTTATTTCGAAGCATTATACAGCATGATGCATTATTTACGAGGTGATTATCGGAGATTTTACGGAATAGCAATCAGAAAATCTATTCTGCAACACAAGCGAACTCTTCGAGATGTTGTGACAGACTTTCACACGACATAAAAACCTACTAGTTTATTTGTCTAGAATACTTGAACGTATCCTATACTCACTGTAAAAGAGGCTGGGTGGGCCCCAGAGCCCGTCTGGATGATCTAGCGTAGAGAAAAAAAATATTGTCCCTACCGGGAATCGAAGCCCGGACGTACAGCCCGCAGCCTTTCGAGCTATCCTCATTTCTCCATGAAGCACTTAATAATCCCTTAACTAACTTCCTGGAGCTCAGCCCTTCCTTGAGAAACTGCCAATTCTGCAGCTACTCAAGAATTTCCCAGCATTTTATGGAACCCGAAGGTTCATTACTGTCTTCATAAGAGCCCTCCACTGGTCCCTATCCTCAGCCAGATCGATCCAATCCAAACAATCCCATCCATTCTAAGATCGAATTTAATATTACCCACCCACCTACGTCTTGGGTCTTCCCAGTGGTCTCTTTCCTTCTGGCTTTCCTACCAATATCCTACATGCGTTCCTCTTCCCCCAGTTCGTGCTACATGTCCTGCCCACTTCATCCTCCTTCACTTGATCATTCTAATTATACTTGGAGAAGAGTACAAGTTATGAAGCTCCTCATTATGCAGTTTTCTCCAACCTCCCGTCACTTCATTTCTCTTCGGTCCAAATATTCTCCTTAACACCCTGTTCTCAAACACCTTCAGTCTATTTTCTTTCCTTAAAATCGGAGTTTAATTTTCACACCCATACAGAACCATGGGCAAAATTAAGTTAATAATCCCTTAAAGAGATAAGACGTGTCCTTGACCTTAATTAATTAACCGCCACACCATGAATATACATAACGGAGTAGAGATGCAGGTCCATGTATTCCTAACCTCAGAGTAACAATGAGATGAATGACTGCTTCATCCGCTGGTACCCACTGCCGGTACGGATGTTGTGGGCATGACAACAGTCTCTTATCCCTGCCGGGATTCGAAGCCCTTCACTCTACCAAGAGATATATCTCAGCTCCCCACTTATTTCCGTACATATCGCAACCATTAAGAAAAGTAATGGTACGCTGTCCCTGTACTTAACTAATTAAGCAATTCGCCATGAAGGCGCAAGGGGGAGTGGATGTATAGATCCAAATTTTCTTGACCTCGGCACTATCCGGAGGTGAGTGGTCTGCTTGACACCCCGGCCGCTTTACTCCCGGGGAAAGTGCAAACGACACCCAATTATATAGGTTATGTGGACCCCAGAGCCGGTCTCGACATCGTGGAGAAGAGAAAATTCTTGATCTTACCGGGACTCGAAACCTGACCCTTTGGTCGTTCAGCCTGTAGCTAGTCGCTATACCGGCTCCCTTGTAACCATTAATCTACAGGAAAAAAAAAAGAACTAACATCTTCCGTTGCTACATCTTGGGAACGTATTATATTCATGGATACGTCAGTTCATGTGTGATACACAAGCATCGTGACGACTGTTACGTACAGAAAATTATATGGGCTATATACAATATTCTACAGCCATTAAATTCTGTTATTTGGCTGGGTAAACGTGTAACAACGATGAAGAATGAGGCAAGTTTTATTTCAGTGCTGTTAAAATTAATGCATCTTTCTCTGTTTGTTGTTCTTCGTAACGAATTCTAGTACATCTGTATCCATGTCACGACGCTACAGCACGTAAGTTTAGATTTGGCCGTTCTCAACAGAATGCGCAGGGGATCTGGTTGAGTCCACTAACACAGACGAATATACCATCTGCGGGAACTCGCCAGCATCCAACCCTTGTGCCTGGCTTCCCTGCGCTACCTCTGCTTCCCCATCCCCCACGGAATGCCAGCGACTCACTCACGCGACACTTTTCAGGGCCATCAGAACTCCTTTTCTTGTCTACTATTGGTTCGCTCGGTGGTCGCGTGACAGCCCAGCGGTTTCATTCTATTCCGTGGCGAGCCAATGGGAACTGAGGTCCACTCTTCCATTCCCTCTCCATTTCCTACATAATTCGAAACTCCCGGCCAGCCCATTACTGCGACCGTTCAAGTGACCAGACTGCCGTTGTAGCGAGTACTTACTAGAAATAGGGAACAGTCTGCTGTACTGAGCCCGGACTGACAGAGGCCTTGCATATTGTACACAGAAATAGCAATCAAGATTAAAATTGTAAACACCTGTACATACTGACAATAGTCTCAAAATTACCGACTATGTCTGACAAATGACAGGCCCGACCTCTCGTCAGAAAGGGCCCCCCACATGGATAGGGCAGTAACTTTCGCATAAGAAGCAACATGGGGCTTGACACCAAGACATACTGACTGACAGTCAGTCGCAATGTGACTTTGAGCCCATTACTCGGCTTGCCACCAGCTTCCACGCTGTTATCCTCCTCGGCTTATTCGAACCTTAAGATGGAGGCGATATGTTCCTCCGAAACGTCGCTTGACTTCCAAGGACTACACGGCGTTATATTCCAGAAGATAGTGGTCTTTATTAATATTCGTATTAAGGTTTTCTGGGAATTAGCTATCAAACTACAAGGTGTCACATCTCAGAAGAGTAATTTTAAAGTAAGTCTACGTTTTTGGATTGAACAATAGTAAATCTTGACAACAGAGAGAAGTCATGGGCCAAGACTGGGTGGCCACTATGTAAGGTCACTACACATGGAAACCCTGGCTGTCACTTGCAACAAGTGGTTAGCTTCAAAATGGGGCAGAGGGACATAAGACAGCTCAGATCTGTTCAAAGTAACACATCGCCCTGCATAGACATGATAAATTGAGTACTCCTTGACATAACAGGCTCACATCAATGATAACATTACGATTTTATGTCAGTACGAGAAATTATGTCCCGTAGCAGATATCTGGACATCGTCATGATATGTTCCTACGAAGATGGGACGAGCGTATCAAAGTTGGTGGAGGATATGTGGAGAAATAAATGCCCCCCCCCCGTTTCGGATAGCACATGTTTTACGTTTTATATCCGCCTCTGTTGTCTACTGGTCACAGTTCCTGGCCACAGATCCAGAGGTCCAGGGTTCGATTCCCGGCGCTACCAGATTTTCTGAGAAGTAGTGGGTCTGGAACGGGGTCCACTCAGTCTCGTGAGAATAATTAAGGAGCTACTTGAATGGAAACGTTGCGGCTCCGGTCTAGAAAAACCGAAATTAACGGCCGTTGGGATCCGTTGCGCTGACCAAACGACACCCTCTATCCATTAAAGTTGGCACTAACTTCGCCGACAAGCGGCGGTCGCTCGGTCGGTATAGTTCACTTGCGGACTACAGGCCACGGAATTCTTTTACGTTTTATATTAATTTGTAAAATATTTACTGGCCGTCCCTCGTATAAAGCAGTGTAGTCGGATGAATGCGAACCGACGTTTCGGAGGCACATGCCAACTCAAATCCTACGTACACGGGGTTACGTCGCAGAAATAAGAATCCGTCTAATCGTACACGTCCGTTCATGTCGGAGAGACCGAGCAGTTAATCTGAGTCTCCCTATAGGAGATCGCAACGGCACATTATGCAAGACGCGTTGTGAACCAGACCTTACAATATCACGACCGACTCCCAGCATTAAGCTGCTGCCGAGGTTGGCCCCAGCAGGTCACCTCATTACAATGCGATTCTCCCAGCTCACGCTGTCAGACTGACGCTCTCACTGAAACGCCAGACAATGATACTTCTCTGTAAATTATAAGGATCGATATCTATCGATCCTCGAGATATGTCAGACGTTAAAAGGCAATTGGACTGTAATTAAAATCACAGCTACTGCTGTTATATGCATACATATGTTGTTATTCTTAACTTACAACGAACAGACTGGTGTGTAAACTTTGTATCTTTAAATTAACACCTCTACATTTCGAATAATAAGAAGAGATTAAATTCGGGGAATATTTGCTGCCATTTCATTCAGAATTCTTCTTTTTGTCTCTTATTTATTAACCTATAGATAAATAAGTTTACCTCGTGAGAAACTTGGTTTCCCACCCTCAGGTAGGAACACGGAGTTAGCGAACTGGCTGACTCAGCGGTAAAGCTGTTGACTTATAACCGAGAGGTGCTCGGCTCGACTCTCGGCCGGAACATCGGCTACTGAGGTTTTTGCGGTTTTCCTCAGTCCCTCCAAGCCAATTTTGAGATATCTATATCAGACAATGGCAAATTCCTTTTCTCAGCCGCTGCCAATCAATAAATCGTTTGGGATACCATCTCCAACTCAAACGATTTCTTTATTTACATCAACTAGACCGTTATCTTCTCCCATAACGACACGATCTGCCGTCTAAGGCATGATACGTCTTCGCCCGCTGGGATCGTGGGTTCGTATCCCAAACGAGGCATGAATATCTGTGTTTATTCTGCGTTTATGTTGTTCTGTGTGTAGGTAGAGGCCTTGCGACGGAATGATCCCCTGTCCAAGAAGTCCTACCGACTGTGTATAGGATCAAAAAGTTGAAAAATCGGCCAGGGAACAACGAACTGCTATAATAATGAAAGTAATTACGATTAAACACATTCAAGTTGCTAGGTTTTGGCGTATTTCAGTACAGTTAGATACACATTCCCTTCGTAGGACCATACGCCCAGGCCGTGGGAAACACATGAAGTGAGATATCACACAGAGAGGGCAATGCAGTTCATCTGTTTGCAAGTTGAATTCAAATATTTAAACTGTTACGTTCCCCCTTTGCAATCTGCTCTAACTGAACACCCACCCCTTTCTGGCGATTACTCCATTACTATTCTTGTGTTCTGTTATACATAAATTTTTACGGATGACCTGGCAATCCATTCCAAACACTGCCTTTAAGTTCGCCATATTCATTCATATAATGATATTGTCGCGTGTCCATATATAGATGAAATTATTGGGGATCATCAGTGTGGGTTTCGACGTAACAGATCAACTACAGATCAGATCTTTTGCATTCGTCAGATATTGGAGAAAAAATGGGAGTATGATGAGACAGTACATCAGGTATTCATAGATATAAAAAAAGATGATTCAGTTGAGAGGGAAGTGTACAATATTCTAATAGAGTTTGGGATACCCATGAAACTAGTTAGGTTGATTAAAATGTGTTCAAAACAAACGTATAGTGAAGTCCGTGTAGGTAACATTTGTCTGATAAATTTTCTATCCAGAATGGTCTAAAACAAGGAGATGCTTTATCGCCACTCCTCTTCAACTTCGCCTTAGAATATGCAATTAGGAAGGTCCAGGGAACCCAGGTGAGACTGAAATTAAACGGTCAGCTGTTGGTCTACGCCGATGATGTGAATCTACTGGGTGATAATGTAGATACCATAAAGACACACACACAAACTTTAACTGGCGCAAGTAAAGAGGTTGGTCTAGAAGTAAACGCAGAGGAAACTAAGTATATGTTGCTGTCTCGTCACCAGAATGCACGGCAAAAACATGACATAAAAATAGGAAACAGATTTTTTGAAAATGTAGCACACTTCACATATTTGGTAACAACGATAACAGATCGAAACCTGATTCAGGAGGAAATTAAGAGGTGACTGAACTCGGGTAATGCTTGCTACCATTCAGTCCAGAACTTTTTGTCTTCTCGTCTGCTGTCCAAAACCATAAAAATTAGAATACAGAAACTATAATTTTGCCTGTGGTTCTGTATGGGTGTGAAACTTCGTCTCTGACCTTAAGGGAGGAACATAGACGGAGGGTGTTTGAGAACAGGGTGTTGAGAATATTTGGACCGAAGAGGGATGAAGTGACAGGAGGTGGAAGAAGACTGCATAATGAGGAAATTCATAATTTGTACTCTTCCCCAAGTATAATTAGAATGATCAAGTCAACGAGGATGAGGTGGGCAGGTCATGTAGCACGAATGGGGGAGAAGAGGAATGCATATAGGATATTGGTGGGAAAGCCAGAAGGAAAGAGACCACTGGGAAGACCAAGGCGTAGGTGGGTAGACTATATTAAAATGAGTCTTAGAGAGATAGGATGGGATGGTATTGATTGGATTGATCTGGCTCAGGATAGGGACCAGTGGAAGGCTCATGTGAACACGGTAATGAACGTTCGGGTTCCATAAAATGCTGGGAAATTCTTGAGTAGCTGCAGAATTGGCGGCTCCTCCAGAAGGGCTCAGCTCGGTAAGTAAGTAAGTAAGTAAGTATGTAAGTCGCGTGTTGCGGTAACTTATAGGACGGGTTTTTGGATTGGATGATTGGGTTTACTGCAATTTATATATTTCCAACTCGTGACTACACGCAATACAGCGCTATCGCTGATTTACACACTTTCCAGTTCACCGCTACACACGCACTAGGATTCTCAGTCTTCACTAGTAGTGTCCTAGCAACGGATTTAGCACAGTCTATCACTTCAAATCACACAATAAGTAAACTTTTCACAGCCGAATTTGTTTCTTGCCATTATTTTTGCAGCTGCCAATTCGGAAGATTCGACTCAAATCAATTCCTCTGCTCCCAGGCGTATATCTTGGAAGACTGGCGTCTCGAAACTCGGACTCTTCACTTTCTGCTGCTCAAAGTCAAAGCCAAGGTCACATTGCGACTGACGTTCAATCAATCAGTCAGTCAGTCAGTCAGTCAATCAGTCTTGGTGTCGAGCACTTTCAACAAACAAAACTCCGTGGCCTGTATTCCGCAAGCGAGCTATACCGACCGAGCGACCGCCGCTTGTCGGCGAAGTGTCAACTTTAGCGGATAGAGGGTGTCGTGTAGTCAGCTTAACGGATCCCCGCTGCCGTTAGTCTCGGTTTTCTAGACCGGAGCCGCTATTTCCATTCAAGTAACTCCACAATTATCCTCAGGAGACTGAGTGACCCCGTTCCAGACCCAGTACTTCTCAGAAAATCTAGTAGCGCCAGGAATCAAACCCGCGAGCTCTTTATCTGTAGCCAGGAACTCTTGACCACTAGACGACAGAGGCGGCACTTACGGTCTTGTTTTGGTGGGGCGCCCTCTCTGACCAGAGGACGGGTCTGTCTTTTGTATACGCTGCTGGCCCTTGTCAGCACAGTCTTTTTCGGGCCCGAAACCCGTGGGATTCCCAGTGCCAGAAGAGTTTCATTTACGATCTCTCCATCACGCCTCTACATGTTTCATGCAAATACACACAGATGCTTCTATTTTCCATCCCTGCGCCCTACACCGTTTAAAATGTCAATAGTTCTGGAAACTTTCCAATACACATTCACGTCCCAGTAACAAGAACGTGGTAGTTTCCAAAGTGTGGGAATGGAGACGTAAGCAGTTTTACTGTAGCACACAGNCCACTTATTTCGATCCTATATCCTGTTCAGGCCTATGCTCAATAATATATGTCAAGTTCTTCTTATAAAGTACAAGTTAAAATACTATTCAAATGTTAAAAGTTAACATTTTAAAAATTTTAATTTTTTTTTTTCGTGAGTCGAAGTTCAATTTCGATCACTGGTTATACTTTCACATTCACTTGTTTTCTCTGTGTATAGTTCACTTTAACTAGTTATATTATTACCACTGGTTAAAAAAGTTCATGAATTAAAGTTCAACTTATCATATTGGCTGCACTTTCAGTTTTGAAGGTCTCCCTGCTCTTCCGCGTCCTCTGATGCTGATCTGTTACGTTCCTTGTCAAAAAAAATAATTTTTTTTAAATTTTTAAATTTTAAATTTTAACTTTTAACATTTGAATGGTATTTTACAAGAAGAACTTGACATATATTATTGAGCGTAGGCCTGAACAGGATACAGGATCGAAATAAGTGGAAAACGAATGTGATTGCGTGTGATTGTGCAACTGTGTTCGTACACCTGAGGATGACCTCTTGAGGTCGAAACATGTAGTGTAACAGTAATAAAAACGTGTTGTGGGGTCGGTGAAATTAACCCTAATATTGATTAAATACACAACAGGATGCAAGAAACAATTAAAGTTATATATATATATGTGTGTATATATATATCAGTGGGTTTCTCTGTAGCAGCTTTCAACCAGTAAAGATCTGTTATTTTGAAGTTTTATAAAAGTCAGTGTCAAAAATAAATTTAAGACATGAATTCTCACACATCTTTCGGTACCCAACTGAACGTTCTATTAATCTTGTTAAATCCCCCAGCCCCCGCGAAAACAAAAATAAATTATTTCAAGACAGTATAACTTACGAGTATATCAGTGAAAAGTGCCACGATTTCCTCACAATTAAGTGTACTGATATAATAAAACACCCAGTTTATTTCTCACGACAACTTTAACATATATTTTTGCCCAATTTTTCTTATGTACATCCGTGGCGCTGCATAGTGGCCACAGAATGAACTAACCGGTTGTCAAGCGAAGATACAGAGAACATAGGTCACTTCTGGCCTTTACAAGAACCGGTTATGATCGCCTGGTAAATCACACCGGTGATGGGACGAAGCCGGGGGAGAAAAAAACAAAAATGTACGAAATATTTTTACTTCCTTGAGGCACTACGCTACACGCCGGAAGGTAGCGGGTTCGATTCCCGATGACGTGATTGGATTTCTCAATCCTAACCCTTCCATCCGCAGTATGACCCTGGGGTCGAATCAAACTCTAACAGAAATGAGTACCAGGAATGTTCCTGGGGGTAAAGGGCAGCCGGCGTGTAAGGCTGACAACCTCACCGCCATCTGTGAGCCGACTGTCTAGAAAATGTGAGAGCCTCAACGTCTCACAACCCTATGGGCCTCCACGGCCTGTTACAGGGAGAGCTTATATGATAGGAGAAATTACTGTAATCGTGATCTTAAGATTAAAAAAGAATTACATGTTTTCAAGACCCATGATTATGAAAAATAATTTCTGGAGAGCAGTGTGTGTGTCTGTCTGTACTGATGTGCGCCTTGCTAGCGCCTGAAAGTATAGATGGGTTTTATTCGTACTTGGTATTCAAGAGTTTATCGAACAGAGCTCCGGTCTAGAAAACCGACTTTAACGGCCGTGGAGTTCCGTCGCGCTGACCACACGACACCCTCTGTCCGCTAAAGATGGCATTAACTTCGCCGACAAGCGGCGGTCGCTCGGTCGGTATAGGTCGCTTGCGGACTACAGGACACGGAGTTTATTTCTGTTTTATCTAACAGAGGTCGGAGCCCGGTTAATAGGAACATTCCACGTCCAAAAATATGACCCATTTTGATGCCCCAAAAACACAAAATTATTTTCTCAAAAAAAGGACACAACGACCTGCATTAAATTTCTGCAATTTGTGGAGGGCGTCTCCCTATGCAAAACTGCACAGTCAGCATCTTCTGTGAAGTAACGGCAAGCACGTAAGGGGCGACAAAACAAGGCATCGAAATTTGTCCTAAGCAAGTTTTATTGGCGGGACGGATTTTACTGTTGTTAGGTATTCAGTAAGCAACAATTGATTCTTCTTCCAACGAAACGCAGTCCCTACTGACCGCATATGAGAAAACTAGTGCAATTTCGCAACCTCACCCACCCATACAGCTGAGCCCTTCTTGAGAAGCTGCCAACTGTCCAGTTACTCAAGAACTTCCCAGCATTTTATGGAACCCGAAGGTTCATTACCGTGTTCACAAGAGGCCTCAAATAGTCCTCATCCTGACCCAGATCAATCCAATCCATTCCATCCTATCGCTCTAAGATCCATTTTAATATTTTCCACCCACCTAAGCTTTGGTCTTCCCAGTGGTCTCTTTCTTTCTAGCTTTCCCATCAATATCCTATATGCATTCCTCCTCTCCCCATTCGCGCTACATGCCCTGCCCATCTCATCCTCCTTGACTTGATCATTCTACTTATTCTTGGAGAAGCGTACAAGCTTGCACCAATTTCTTTAACTATTGGGGGCAGTGTATGTGTTCTGAGATTTCCGCTGAGTAGAAGGATCCCCCCCCCGCCGCCACAGTGAATTAAAACCCGGAACGTGACACCCATGCTGATCTGCATTCAATACTAGCCAAGCAAGCTCTACTACCAACAGTTCACCTCACCCAGTCAACGGATGGAACTCATAAAAGCCTTCAGACATAACTTATATTATTCTCCACTGCAAAAAGTCATAAAAGTCCATCCACCACTTGTAACTGGAAGGTCGGGGGGGGGGGG
>NW_019739959.1:180775-216779 GCF_002891405.2 Cryptotermes secundus
ACCCACTTGGTTTGATTTATCTTCCTGTGACTATACGCAGACGGAGCAGCAACCCAGTTTCCACACGCTCGACAGTGAGGTCATCTCTCTTGAACTTTACTTTCTATTCTTATGTTGTAAAAGGTAAAAGGTAAAGTTATCCTTGTGCTTAATTAAGAATCACGCCTTGATTACATATAAGTAGCGGAGGTATAGCTCCATATATTCTTAACTTAGCACTGACACTGAAGTCAGTGGTCAGCTTCACGCTCCGGCCGATAGGAACTGGGCGGGCTCAAACCCACTATTCCTGACGCTGTAGAAATGAGAGAACTGAGTCCCGGTTTGTCGGTACTCTAGCAGGTAGGTTACCGCTATACCGACTAAGACATCCCGGTTGCCAAAGTAATAATAATTAGCAGGGCCCGGATTTTGATGACCTGAAAATATTTAAAAAAACGACCTATAAAATGACCGAAAAATCCAGAAAAATGACCTAAAATATGACCCAAAAATGTAATATGCAGGACCCGGATTTTGATGACCTGAAAATATTTCAAAAAGACCTATAAAATGACCGAAAAAATCCAGAAAAATGACCTAAAGGAGAAAAGAAAGAACACTTCGCTTCCATATTATTCACATTTCAGAAAACATATGAAGAAAAATTCCCTAAAATGGCCAAAAATGATAAGAAATACCCTTAAAAAAATTACTCCAAAATGAAAAAATGACCTTAAACCTAAAAATGTCAAAAATGACAAAAAAATACCTACAAAATTTACATTTCTGTAACCAGCAGCTCATATCCGAGATTTATATATTTCAGAGCATCGCACAGGATAGAAGAAAAAAAAAGATGACATTCATCAAAATCCGGGCCCTGATAATTAGTCTTCAGGTGTGAACTAGATTCATCTGGCTTAAGAGAAGGCCGAGTGGCTAGCTCTCGTGGACACGGTACTGAACCCTCCGGATGATAAGGCCAGTTTCTTACAACGGCCTTTCCTACGTGGAATTAGTTAATTCTGTAGTCAGGAGGATAGATAAGTAAATAGGTTTTTAGACTTATAACATTTTATTATCCTGGATTGTTACATTGTGATAGCATCGGAACTTAGTTATGAACCTAACTTAAAATGTAAAGAAATAAAACAGAAATCTTATTTTGTGGGGTGTAAGGTATGCGAAGGGGTGTTAAATTAAAAATAATGCAGATTTTTTTTAAACACCAACTGCTATCTAGCGAGTATAATGAGAAACTAAATTGGGGGGTGAACTTATAGTTCCCAACCACTAGATGGCAGTGAGATCTTCCTCATAACGCTCTCATGTCTACAAGGCAGTGAAATATAGAAATTGAAGTAGAAAAGGAAGTAGAAAAAGACTGAGGTATAAAATAAAGCAAAATAAACGTAAGATCAAGGCTGAATTACCTGCAGCACAGTGAAGTAGTTACGACGGTGCTGCTTCACGTAAGACCATAATCTTAATTAATATCAGTCCACGTAAAAACGCCAGTCGTACGGCACGGACTATAACGTAAAGGCTAAACAGTATTACGTGCTTAGATAAGTACGACGCCTTGACGACGTAAGGGGGAACTGAGATGTAGCTCCAAGCATTCACGTCCCAGTCCCTTTGTCCCCGGGGGGGAGAAAAAAAAACGAGGTTCGGCGAGTGTCAGAACCGAGCTGGGTGCTGTACAGAAAGCACTACCTGTGACTCTTCTAGGATTCTCTCTAATTCACTATACTAACCCCCTCTGTGGTCTACTGGTCAGAGTTCCTGACTACAGATCCAGAGGTCCGGGTTCGATTCCCGGCGCTACCAGGTGTTCTGAGAAGTAGTGGGTCTGGAACCGGGCCAACTCAGCCTCGTGAGGATAACTGAGGAGATATTTCAAGGAAATAGAGGCTCCGGTCTAGAATACCGAGATTAGCGGCCGTTGGGATCCGTTGGGCTGACCACGCGACACTCTCTATCCGCTAAAGTTGGCACTAACTTTGCCGACAAGCGGCGGTGACTCGGTCGGTACAGTTCGCTTGCGGACTACAGGCCACTTTTTCTTTCTCTTGAGTTCTCCCGGCTTCCTTGATCTCCAACACGTAAAGGATTATATTTGTATGGAGTAAATGTAAAGGCACGGTAAAGCGACCCTGTGTTTAATTAGTTAAGCACTGTGCCATGAAGTGGGGGGGTATATTTCTCCACCTTTCTTAATCTCGGCACTAGATGAAGATGAGTGGTCAGTTTCACGCCCCGGCCGCATTACTCCCAGTAGAGAGAACACCCGGTACCAATGGCTAGGAGGCTGGGTGGGCCTCAGAGCTCGTCTGGACGCTATGAAGTACAGAAAGATCTCTTGCACTTGACGGGGCTCGAATTCCGGCCGTCCAGTCCGTAGCTATATCAACTGAGCTATCGAAGTACACACGCAAGAAGTCTCCTTATACACGGGTCCATGCAACGCCCACTGAATGTCCCTGCTGATCTGTCGACCCAATTCTTTTGGGGGCAGAGAGAAAAAAAGCTCCATTGAATTCGTATCGTGTTTGTCCAACGGTAAGATAACGTACAGACATAATCCATAAAATCGGTCTATTGTGCACTATTACAATAACAAATGACAGCTGCGGTCGTGACGTCATAACCACATTCTGTTCCCATCAGCTGTCATCACTCACAACAATACAGTTGTCTAACTCCATGTAACTGAGTCCTTCTCGAGAAGCCGCCAGTTGCGCAACTACTCAAGAATTTCCCATCTTTTTATGGAACCCGAAAGTTCATTACCGTGCTTATAGTAGCCCTCCACAGGTCCCGATCCTGAGCCAGATCAATCCAGTCTATACCGCCCCGTCCTATCTCTCTAATACTCATTTCAGTTATCCCTCACCCACGTCTAGGTCTTTCTAGCGGTCTCTTTCCTTCTAACTTTCCCACTCATATCCGTATCTCATCCTCCTTGACTTGATCATTCTAATTATACTTGGAGAAGAGTACAAGTTATGAAGCTCCTCATTATGCAGTTTTCTCCAACCTTCGTTACTTCATCTCTCTTCGGTCCAAATATTCTCCTCAACACCCTGTTCTCAAGCACCCTCAGTCTATGTTCTTAGATCCTGTTATCATAATTATAATAATAAACTTGGGAAAGCAGCCCCAATCCCTCTTTCCCGTATGCCTGATATTTCCACAACCGACCCATTTATCTACCATGAAGAGAGTCAGGTTAGCTGATGGCTCCCAGAGCTGTCGAACTAAAACATGAGCACGAGTCCCTCGGAGTCGGAACCAAGAATCGCTCTGCTGTTGAGGACCACCAGCAATTTACATGTCTGTCTGTCCTGATGATGGACTGAGGCAGGTTCCTCACAAGCATCAGTAACGATCTACCACACTACACGGTGTCATATCCAAAAAGACAGTAATTTAAATTTAATGCATAAGTAAAGAAATCGTGGAGAATTAACTCCACGTTTCCATACGCCTTCAAATTGTAGTGGTTTCGACTCTGGTTTGCGTACCAGCTGTCATGAACGGAGAGACCATGGCGGAACATTAAATATTACAACCTCGTACTATCTATGTCTCTACAGCTCTTTGTTGAGCCTTGGCAGATTTTTTCTTCAGTTTTTTAATCCTATACACAGTCGGTAGGGCACCTTGGACGGGGGATCAGCCTGCCGTAAGGCCGCTACCTACACAAAGGACAACAGTAACAGAATAAACGCACACAGCGTTCGAGCGAGCGAAGACAGTTCATGCCTGTGATCGGCAAACAACCTCGTACTGGGTACTTCAAACATGTAACAAGCCTGGTAGCATAACAGACGGGTGAACATCCTGTCCTACACAGCAACGGCTGAAACTTCTGCATGCATTGCATTACCAGACAATGGCAATAAGGATTACCAAACCGTACCACCACATTCATTGTCCCGCCTGCAGACATTTTATTCACCCTTCTGTTCAATCCGTTGCAGGAATCGCATATTATACGTAACTTCACAGTGTATAAACACAGGGATAACAAAAAAATTGTTCAACTGGTGTAAAAAGAAAAGAACAGTAAATATGCACGCTCGCCATTTCATTGTATTGTCTATCGGGACTTCAAAAAGAAAATTCAGTCTGGATAGACGGCCACAGAATGGCAATTCATGTGGAATATAAACGTGGTCGAATTAAACTCAGAATGTGTGCACTAGAGCGTGAATCAGCTGTTGAATGACGCCATGTTTAAATAAAAATGTAAGACATTCACAGCACCGATTCATCTCAATTGTCATTTTACAGAAGCCTCTGTCTGGAACGGGGTCTACTCAGCCTCGTGAGGATAACTGAGGAGCTATTTGAAATTCTCATAAAATGTGACCGCGCTGTAATTTTATGGATCAATATTTGGTATGCAGTTTTTTATTTGACTTGTTTAAAAAAACAAGGGGGGGGGCAGACACCTTGCTTGCCTCTCACACCCCTGCAGGCCGTCATGAACTGGACTCTGGAGCTGCGATCAGCTGTAATGCTGTTAAACGTGTAACAGAAAAGGGGCTGCAAGGCTATGCTTCAAAAGAATACAGTGTCACTCAGTCAATGACTTCTTACGGCAAAAAACAAATAAATAAATAAATAAATATTTAGGCGACAGTTGGGTTACGATCTTCCAAAATTATTACATAAACCATACTTAAAATTCTTAATTATTTCCTTATGTCGTAACTATAGCAACTTCTGTTGTGTAAAAATGATCTTAAGAGCTATTAATCTGTACTAAAAAAGGTGGGGGGTAAAAATGTTTGTCTAACTGAGGCCCAATGTTTCGATCTGGCTTCACTGGCAGATGTATTTCCGAGCTATTAAACTCTTTCAAACATTTGCTTTATTGCCCTTTGCTGTCTTCATCAGTCCATTTTTCACTGACTCGCATCAACACAGCGCTTCCCGGAAGTTACGTTACAGAGGCAAGTGCTGAAGGAAACGCCAGCAGAAGAACAACCGGCGGATAGCTACACCACTGCTGCTTGTCTTTTCAAACGGCCCTAACCTGGAGAGGCGCAAAGTGCTCGCACATGCACGAACAACTCGGTATACATTCCCAAGCCTCCTCCATAATGCGCAGTTTCCCGGGATAGAGTAGTCAGTATAGTGACTGACTACATGCTGGGGATCGAGTCCCAGTTGGGGCAAGAACTTTCAGTTCTCCATGTCGTCCAGACCGGCTCTGGGGTCCGCCCTGCCTCCTATCCAATGGGTACCGGGGGTAAAGCGGCCGGGACGTAGTGCTTAAGTAGTTACGGACAAGGATATATTTTCTTAATTTGTATTGTGGGGATTGAGTCCAGCTGGGTCCACTCAGCACGTCGGCCACTGATTGGCCTATTGTACCTGCCCCGGGTGATTATGGTGGAGAATTTGGTGGAATGAAGATTGACAGGGGAACCCGCAGTACTCGGAGAAAACCTGCCCCCGCGCCACTTTGTCCACCACAAATCCCACTTGACCAGACCCGGGATCGAAACCTGGCCGCCGCGGTGGGAAGCCAGCGACTAACCGCTTGAGCTATGACGCGGCCAACGCACAAGGATAACTTTACTGTTTTTTTATTATGGAATACAGTACAGTCGTATCTTATGCGAATTTGAAATAGTGCCATATAATTAATAAGGTCTCACTTTATGCGCAACAAAGTTTCAAATAATGCGACTCCCTCGCTCAAATAAAAAGGGACCGCAAGAATTGTGTATATGATTCAACATTATGAGCAAAATCGTCTCAAATTATGAGAGTTTAGAATTATGCGAGGTCTTAGGAACGCGTCCTCGCGCAAAATTCGAGCGCACTATCCGTTTATTATTATTATTATTATTATTATTATTTTACTGCAATTGTCTGTTCACCCTTTAGCAGCAGATCTTACACTGACACAGACAAGGAAGCACTACAACATAAAGGGAACAATACAAAACAAAGTACAATAGAAGATGCAAGGTACACACAGTGCAAATCCAATCATATAAAGCCTGTTTACTGAATGGACACTATATGGGATATGAGGTCGTGTAGTCTAGAAGATGTTCATGGACGTTTCGGAGGTATGTGATGCCTCCATCTTCACAGAATAGTGATGTTTAATGGAAACGAGGATTAGTTGAGTACAGGAGGTGTACATGTGGATGGTTCAGGGGGCGTGCTCGGTTCAGGGAATAAATAAGGAATGAAGATGCTACGTCGCGTGTCCCTGAGGAAGTTGGGGCCACACCCTCCCGACGGCAGAAGTGCGAGAGGGGGTGGCACTGAAAGATGCTAAATGTTTAGTTCGGTGCAAAGGTACAGAAAGCAGAAACGTGCCTGTCTCTCTCTGGTCTGGATCCAATGTCAGCTGTTGGCTTTTACAGTGCGCGCGGGAGATAAACCAAACACGAGATTCGATCTACAAATTAGAATAGGCAGCGACGGAGGTTCTCAAATTATGGATCAGAAACCTCCAGGGCGTCGCCAGGCTCTCAACTATTATTTGAAATCAGTTGTATCCACGCACAAATTTGGCGAATCAGTAAGATCTCATATGATTTTTTTCAGTATCCGGCAAAATATTTCGCGAATTTTTCGTCAGTCCCGGAATATTCACAGCATACTGTATGGCTTGATAAGGCCCTGCAACAGTGTGCAGAACTGCACTTTTCGTGACTGTACAGGAACATTTTATAGCTTACTGTAGGTGTAGAGAGGCTGTAAAGCTATTTAGGTTCCTGCTGTCACCGTGCAGCCTGATAGGGACCTGCAACAGCATGCAGAACTGCACTTTTCGTGACTGTACGGGAACATTTTATAGCTTACTGTAGGTGTAGAGAGGCTGTAAAGCTATTTAGGTTCCTGCTGTCACCGTACAGCCTGACAGGGACCTGCAACAGGGTGCAGAACTGCACTTTTCGTGACTGTACAGGAACATTTTATAGCTTACTGCAGGTGTAGAGAGGCTGTAAAGTTATTTAGGTTCCTGCTGTCACCGTACAGTCTGATAGGGCCTGCAACAATGTGTTCTTCCTCTGATCTGCAGAGATTGGTGGGAGGGTTGCGTAAATGTATGTATTATTTCAGCTGGCCGCGGTATCAAAAGTTTGAGAACCTCTATCTTAGTACAAGAAGATCAAAAGGCAAACACCTTGTTGACACAGCAAGGAGTAACAGATGTGCGTGTCAAAGGATGAGACGTGGTACCGCCACTGAATGCGACACAAATCGGTCACACTGTAGATAAGGACGACAGGCGGGAACAAAATACGAATAACATAGAAACAGTGGATCTACATCATTCAACGAACACTTTTATTGTTTTTAAACGTAAGTTGTGAAACCCGTCCAGACGTGAGGAAGGGTGCACACAATGGGTGTCGAGTTCCCAAGCAAATAGACGAGAATGTCATCTGCAGATCGAGTTCCGGAAGTCTACATTCAAAAGAGTCTCAACAGAGATTCCTTGCGTATACACAAGGGCGCGCGGTTGCTGTACAGAGCAGCGCAAAGTTCCTCTCCATTATAAGGTGGTACTCGAAGAGGCCGTTCGCTTATTAATTAGGGCAACTTTTACGTTTTAGGAGAATTTACGTTACTTATAACATACTTACAAGACTTTTAACATACTTCCAAAAGTTTCAAGTACATGACAAAAAATACATAATTGCAGATGATAACACATACTCTGCTGTACAACTCCTCTGAACTCACACAGAATTTAGCAAAATTCTAAAGAAATTAAAGTGAGATTAAAAAAAATATGCTCATAGGAAAATTACATAAATATTTTCCG
Organism: Cryptotermes secundus; assembly: GCF_002891405.2. Classification (NCBI taxonomy): domain Eukaryota; kingdom Metazoa; phylum Arthropoda; class Insecta; order Blattodea; family Kalotermitidae; genus Cryptotermes; species Cryptotermes secundus. The sequence goes on from NW_019739959.1 coordinate 188,568, forward strand.
TGTGAAAATCCCCCGTTTTCGATAGAAGGGCTCCACGAATCGTGGCGCTAGAAACATCCGTCATAGTGAAATTTATTAAGCAATTACCTACCTGGAAGCAGAGAAACGGGAGTGACATTTCATACGGAAACTTCTCAGGTTACATGAATAGCACAAACGTGCCATTAATTATCTGAGATGGTTCACACACTTGAGAGTCTCATTAGTTCAGGTCACGAAACGGAATGACGTCACAACTGAAGGAACATACGCCGAACAAGCCGACCCTCGTGGTCATGACTCGAATACAGACTGGGACACCGACCACCCTCACTAGGTTTCAGTCTCTCCAGGCGAATACAAAGATAAATGTCTTGAAATTGGCCACGACTGCTTCTTCCTACATCTCTCTCCATTCATCATCCAATCATTCGACGTTGTATAGGCCGCGCTGACAAACTCCGTGGCCTGTAGTCCGCAAGCGAACTATACCGACCGACCGACCACCGCCTGTCGGCGAAGTTAGTTCCTACTTTACCGGATAGAAGGTGTCGTGTGGTCAGCGCAACGGATCCCCACGACCGTTAATCTCGGTTTTCTAGACCGGAGCCGCTATTTGCTTGACATAGCTCCTCAATTATCCTCACGAGGTTGAGTGGACCTCGTTCCAGCCCCACTACTTCTCTGAAAATCTGGTAGCGCTGGGAATCGAACCCAGGACCTCTGGATATGTAGCCACGAACTCTGACCACTAGCCCACAGAGGCGGTCCCCCGTTAAATAAATAAGAGAAGTAAATAATAACAATAATAACAACATGATCTTGGTGATTGTTTCCAAACACTTTCAAAGATGTTCTTTCNTATATATATATAGTTTAATTGTTGCCATTCTTCTCACAGTTCTAGACCTTAGAAACAAAAATATATTGCAAACCGTAACAATGCCCATTACTTGTAATAATTCCCTCACTAATTTCAATAATTTTACAGGAAGACCTCATGTAATGGAAAAATCCCAACATGCTACTGGTACAATGAATCATCTATTGTCACCAACCCCGTGGAGAAGTGTTTCCCTAAGTGGAAACAGTGGACTCCCGCCCCCAGGGGAGCCCTCAAAACGTTCTACGCCGATCCGACGAAAACAGCTATAGACCGCCATACATACAACTCAACATGCCACATTAAATTACAAGAATGTAAGAGAAAATATACTCATAAATATAAACAGACTGTAATTGAAAATTAAAGGTATCCCTGTAAGAGGCCGTGAAGGCCCATAGGGTTCTGCGACGTAGAGGCTCCCACATTTTCTAGACAATCGGCTCACAGATAGCGGTGAGATTGTCAGTCTTACGCGCCAGCCGCCCTTAACCCCAGGAAGATTCCTGGTACTCATTTCTGTTAGAGGCTGAGCTGACTCCAGGGCCATAGTGCGGCTGGAAGAGTTAGGTCAATTTAAGAAATACAATGACCTCGTCGGGAATCGACCCCGCGACCTTCCGGCTTGTAGCAGTGGAAATTATTTACTTAAATGTTCATGTCATATTATTAGTAATATTTTAATATAACTGAGGCTCAAGCATTTCATTGATATCTGGAGAGCTTTCAGGAAAGAGTTCTGGAAATGTCAGAATAAGAGAGCCCATTTCGCCTGTGCACACACCTGTCGCTGCTCCTAACAAACTGAAAAGGTTCGTCACATGCTTAATGAAATTCCGTTTTAATATTATTCCATTCAGCCCTTATATATATAATTTCGCTACTCCATCACACAACTGGCAAGACATATATACAGTAACGTTTCTCCTGTGCCCAATTATTTAGGCACCACGCCATGGAGGTATAGCTCCACCTTTCTTGACCTCAGCACTAGATGGCGGTGGTCAGCTTCACACTCCTACCGCTTTAACCCCTGGGGAACATCCTCCGGTACCAACTGGACAGGAGACTAGGTGGGTCCCAGAGTATAGACGAGGTGGATATGAGGGGAACTTCTTGTCACTGCCGGAAATCCAACCCCATTTCCTCGGGTGTTCAGGCCGTCACTATACCGACTGAGCTATCCTGGCTCCGGTAGATGTACGTGGACATAACACTTATTATTAGAAATATACGCCAGGATACGGAAGTGTAAATCGTGTAAGCCCAAATTAACCGCGCTTCTTCATACAAGTTTCCTGGTTATAAAAACAGTTGATGGATGTCACACACAGCGGCATGGGGCGCTTCGGGAGACAAATTGCTAGTCACATGCATATTACAGTCAGCTTGGGGATGGAGCTAATTAGCACCACAATTAATTTTCCAGCCTCCCCCCATCTCCTCTCTACTCCACACTCACCAGGTTGTTATAACTTTTGTCTCACAATTTATGGTGGCGTACTTTCTTACAAAGCTAATATCATAACTTTCCCGAAGTTACAAGCTGAAGATCTTTCTCAAGAATTTCCTCGGTTTCCCCTTGCTAATCATCATTCTACCACTGTCCCCTAAGATGTGTGATAGCCATGACCACGCAGCATATCGTCACGTCCTCAGTATTGAAGTTTGGTGCTAAAGCCGCTAGATGGCTCTGCTTGCTACCAGCTTCGCGCTGGTTTCTATTCCACGACCCTGAAGATGTAGTCGAAATGATCCCCAGAAACGTCAGCTGATTTTAAACGGACTCTTTGTTAATGGGCTGATTTTGATTTCAAATGACATAAAAATAAAACGGAAAATGATTTTCTGTAGTTTAATTTTGATTTTTTGATTCTCATTTCGAAACTATATCAAAAAATTTTAATAGTAACGAATTAAATATATTAAATTCAATATTTATAAACAGCCTAAATGATGAAGAAAGCAGTCTTCTGGGATTTGGCACCGTGTATATGTGGTGTTAACCGACGCTTCGGAGGAACACCACATATACACGGTGCCAAATCCCAGAAGACTGCTTTCTTCATAGTCACCGCCGTGAAAGCCTCAAATCTTACATAGCCTAAATGATAATAAAGACACCGGTACAGCAACACAAATCCAGATGTACCACACAATTCCTTCCTCAAAAAGCACACCCTATTGTGTAATAAATCATAACAAACAAAACAGAAATTTTCAGAGATGTCACCACCTTATGTGTCTTGGAAGATATGTATCTACCCCCATCTTCACCCTTAAATTCGGCCCTTTTCACTTTTACCCTCACAATTTCAGTATCTCCGAAATAAGTCTATAGTATAAATTTCTGTGCCTACATTTCAGTCAACCGAAACCTATGCGGGTCCTTGTAGTCTTCGAAACAAGAGAAACTTCATTATAACGCCCTTATCTGTAACGAAATCCTAAATACATCGAGGCGCTAACATTGATTATCTGTTGTCTGCATGGGACATGTTAATTTCTAATTCCTTATCCTCCTGTATAACAATGGAGGGCTCGGAAGTGAAAACTTAACGCAGGCAATGCGACGTCGTGTCCCCGTTTCAGACACTGTGCTCTTAGCGGTCATTCCTGTCTCTCTCTTATCGAAACTTAACAATCGTCGCAACATACAGTGACTGCTCACTCCCAAATCACAATCACATCACTGGATGATGATATGTGAAACAGGCTGACAAAGGACAAAAAGTTTTCCTTTCCTCTACAACGTCCAGAACGGCCCTGGGGCCCACCCAGTCTCCTACAGATGGGTACCGCGGGCTTTTTCTCTGGAGCAGAGGCGTGAAGCTGATCTAGACCCCAGGTATACACGTATATTATATCGTGCCACATGAAGCTATCTCAACTGCCTTCTTCATAAATCCTTCCATCACTAATACCAACATTACACATCCTCTCAACTATTGAGATAATATCCTTATCAGGCAGCTGAGGTCATCTTAACGGTGTACTTAACAAATTCCTCTCATCAGTAGTACCAACATTACAACCTCTCTGTTGTTTCAAATACTCGATTTGAAGTAAAAGGAAAGTAGTTGATTAGTTCTTGCCAGAACTTATTGTTCTTTTTCTTCTAATTTTTGTGCTGCTTTAAATCTGAACTGGTTACTGGTAATTCAGGCGAAAGTGGGGTCGGGTTACCAAGGTTCCACTGTAGTACAAAGGATTTAGCATTTCACGATAACTGTTGTGGGCTGCATTACCGACATCAGTAACCATACGCTTCACACATGACAATGCAAAAATGTTGAAATGTTGAAAATAAGAATGACGTACCTTGTGTCGGAAGACGGCACGGGTGTAGGTGCCCTGGGTGGTAACACAGGGATGGGGGTGCCTCTTCTACGAACAGCACCTCCAGGTCCCCGGCTAAATCCTGCGTAATGGCTTCGGGACCGTTCCTGTTCCCTGTTAGGAGATGCCTCCATGTTGCTGTCGCAACTGGAACTCGCCTGCAACATGGCCCCAACGATCACCGCTACTTCACTTGTCTATAAATGGCTTCACAAACCGGCGAGTAGTACACTGCTTTGCCAACATAATCAGAGGTCACAAAACAGAGGAAACAATTCAGTCCTGTTTCTCTTTCTCTTCAAAACACTCTCTAAATTGTATGCTGGACCAAATGAATAAAAATTAAAGTATAAATATACGTTCAAATTAAGGGAGGAAAAAATATGGTATAAATGTTTTGACGCCTTTCTAACGTTATTATTATTATTATTATTGGAGGGGGTGGGATTCCCCATGCACCGCGACTAATGGTCTATTGTACGTCCCCTTTTGATATTCTACCAGTCGCCATACCCTGCCGGTACTGGTGTTCGCTATCAGCCCCGTTCAGCCAGCGAGGCTGGCAGTGGTACCCGATAACTTCCCCATCTACCGGAGGCATTGGAAACTACTTGGGCGGGAAACTTTGCCTAATTTTGCTCAGAGGTCTCCTAGAGACATGGGGATATTTTACGTGCCGTAAATCTGTGACACGGGACGCACAGCTTAAAGTCCCTCCCGGAGGACTTGTTCCCTGAATTTTTCCGCCCTTAAAAATTCCACGACATCCGCCGGGTTTGAACCCGCGTACCTTGAGTCATGAGGTGGGAACGTTACCCCTAGACTGCGGAGGGGTTTCGGAGAACATTGGTAACAATGATTATTAGCATACATCTTAAATTATTTCAACAATTGTGGAATAAAAGAAACTGCGGAACGTTATATGACAGAAGGGAAGCTGTATAATTGGTAATAATAAGAGCATTTACATTAAAGCCCCCTACACCTGAAATTCAGATCTACATCCAAAAAATTTGACAATAATCTGTGCAGAACATCTCGTGTGCGTACCTAATACCGTGAGTGGGAAACTTTAAGGAACGAAAATCTTAAGATTTGAGGCTTTCACGGCGGTGACTATGAAGAAAGCAGTCTTCTGGGATTTGGCACCGTGTATATGTGGTGTTAACCGACGTTTCGGAGGAACGTATCGCCCCCATCTTCAGGGTAGAAGAAAAAGTATAAGAATTCTGCAAGCGACAACACCGTGAGAAACGGTAAAGCTTTACCGTTCCTCCGAAACGTCGGTTAACACCACATATACACGGTGCCAAATCCCAGAAGACTGCTTTCTTCAACGAAAATCTTGTGAATTCAATGGGACTTTGGGTACGGCGCTATGGTTTCCACTGCATGCCTAACAATCTATGTACCCTCAAAGATAATTTAGACACAGCTTAGTTCTCAAGTGCCAAAGATTGTGAACAGTGAAATTCACTTCACATCAGAACGAATTAATCTGTCAAAAGAATATATCACAAACTCGGAGCATATCATCAGCGGAAAATTATAAACCTAATCCTTAAAACTTTTGTCATCAGAGGGACAAATGACTCAAAACACCAACACAGGATGCCGAATGTTTCACCGGTGCTGCCGACTACCAGGACGTTTAGTATATCCCTGCCTGGTTCCATGCTTTGCAATTCAATATGTAAAAAATCTGAAATTCTTTTCAGTCCTGGCAAGTACTGTAACTAGCTCTCCTGTAATACACTCAGAGTACCAAAGATCACCATCACACACAATCCTAAGCCACTTCCATCCACTTCCCACTGGAGGAAACTACGACTACCGGTTTCCCCATTGAGTTTCCAACCGAGCACCTACCGAATACAAGTCTAAAAAAAGTTACCATTACACGAAAATGCTCCTTTCTAATCACCGTTATGCACCCCATCGGGAGCCAGGATAGTGCAGTCAACATAGCGACTGGCTACGGGCTGAACGACAGAGGAGTCGAAGTTCGAGTCCCGGTATGGTCAAGAATTTTCTATTCTCCAAGTCGTCCAGACCGGTTCTGGGGGCCACCCAACCTCCTACCCAATGGGTACCGGGGGTAAAGCTGCCGGGTAGTGAGCCTGACCACTCATCTCCAACTAGTGCCGATATCAAGAAAACGTGGGTCTATACATCCACTCCACCATACGCCTTCATGGCGTAGTGCTTAATTAGTTAAGCAGAGAGACAGCTTTACATTTTACTATAGTACAGCCTGTTACATTTGTTAGAGAGGGGCATTTAACCCTTGTTGTGCGAGGCCTATAACAAAGCTAACGCATCTGTTTCCTCTGACATGGCTAGAGAGCGAAGTCCAAATTTCATTTTTCCAATGATGGAGAGTTTATATTAGTCCTCCCCTTGCACCCTAAATTTCTACCCCTCAACTCCTGCCCGCTAAATTTTCCTGTTCTGTCAAGACAAACACTGATAATTGCTTGTCAAACAAAAATGACGACAACTTCTTTTTAGAAATACGGGGGGGGGGGGGANTAGAGAGGACGAGGAGGACGAGGACGGGGTCGGTCCTGAGAGACCCAATTAGCTTCAGAAAATATCTCCACTTCTGAATACTCTTGTTGTAGCTCACCACAGAAGACAGAGCGCTCCATAAAAACAGTCATCTCCGACATGTTTATACAAACACTGTCACCTTTCACGGCCTACAATGAATTCACACGTCGAACCTATGTACAATTCCCATCACAGAGAGAGAATATTATGAAAAGGCTGTCACTTTCTTCTTTACATGAGTTAAGTGAACTACTTTTCTAAATCTAGCTAACACGCCACTTGACACAAGGCATTGTACCAGAGCGGGGTTTGATTCCGGGCAAGGACACTGTCTCTTCCCTTATGCCACCATATTCGGTACACCATTGCCGTCTATCCATCCCCATATAAAATCGATACAACGGAATCTTTCCTCGGGGTACGGTGACCCAGAATCACTCATCCCCAGCTGACACTGCGATCAAGAATGCATGCAGCTAGCTTCAAGCCCATACATCCTCATGGAGTCATACTTTAATTTATCCTCATGTCCAAGGAGTGACTGTTCATAAGATGAAGTGCATTTTAGTTTTCGAGTGAATTAACGTGTTCAGCTAATTAGGTAATATTTTCAAAAGGATTGACAAATACTTGACTAGTGGCGCCAAACATAGTGGCTGCTGTTCCTTCCAATTCCCTTGCAGTACTCCATTCCCCGCTTTTTTTTTCTTCCCACTCCTGCTGCGGTCCATAAACTGTGATCCCTCGGCCAACTGCCACGTCGCGAGCCACCATGGTAAAGAGGTTAAGCAACACTGTGCGTGGTGAATAGTAGGACGGGTGACCGCTAGAGTATCAAATGCACAGTGCTTAACTACCTTTTTCTTCTACCTCATTCCGAATATGTAACTGCAGCGTCTAGGTAGACCAACCTGTTCGAAAATAAACTTTTACTCAGGCACGTCACTTTGCTTTACAATATGCCATTAGAAACGTCCAGGAAAACCAGGTGGGGCTGCAATTAAACAGGACACCTCAGCTGTTGGTCTATACTGATGATAATATAGATACCATAAAGAAAAACACACAAACGCAGAGAAAACTAAGTATATGTTGCTGTCTCGTCACCAGAATGCACGGCAAAATTATAACATAAAGATAGGAAACAAACATTTTGAAAATGTGGCATAGTTCACATATCAGTGGACAACCATAACAGATTGAAACCTTATTCAAGAGGAAATTACGAGGAGATTGAACTAGAGTAATGCTTGCTACTATTCAGTCCAGAACCTTTTGTCTTCTCGTCTGCTGTCTGAAAACGTAAAAATCAGAATACAGAATACTATAATTTTTCGTGTGGTTCTTTATGGGTATGAAAGCCGGTCTCAGACATTAAGCGAGCAACATAAGCTGAGGGCGTTGAGGAGAATATTTGGACCGAAGAGAGGTAAAGTGACAGGAGGTTGGAGAAAAGTGCATAATGAGGAGCTTCATAACTTGTACTTTTCTCCAAGTACACGTATAATTAGAATGATCCAGTCGAGGAGGATGACATGGGCAGGGCATGTAGCACGAATTGGGAAGAAAAGGAATGAATATAGGTATTGGTGGGAAAGCCAGAAAGAAAGTAACCATTAGGAAGACCAAGCCGTAAATAGGTAGACAATATTAAAATGGATCTTAGAAAGCTAGGATGGGATGGTATGGATTGGATCGATCTAGTTCAGGATAGGGAACAGTGGAGGGCTCTTGTGAACACGGTATTGAAATATATTAGAATGAATGAACGAAGTTAAACGGCAATGAACCTTCGGTTCCATAAAATGCTGGGGAGTTCTTGAGTAGCTGCACAACTGGTGGCTCCTCAAGAAGGGCTCGGCTCCGTGAGTAATTCAGGCACGTTTCGAGAATACGAATATGACCTACCGGAATTTTGACGGTTATTCTATTAGAAGTGCCGTTTAATTTCAGGGTCTACATCCCCGTAAAATACGCGCAGTTCATGAAATGTCTGGTACTGTGAGTATATATTTTCAGTAAATACATGCGCCTATGAAGGGTATGTTTATTTTTCTTACAGAAAGGCTTCCTGTTTTTAGATGTACGAATGTGTCGAAGAGAGAGAGAGTAAAAATACGGGGTGAGGGTGGTGGGGGAGGGTGGATCTGAGGCAGTCAAAACTTTCATGTCAAAAGACGCTGCTTCGTCTGCAACCCCCTTTCTAAACGTGAGTTTATTTTACCATCTACTACCCAAGCGACATGGGACATCTAAGAGGGAGTTGGACAGACTCTCATGGTACTCATGGTCCGGGCGAATTTCAAGCCTCTTTTCCTTCCTACCTGTCAACTTACGGTAAGTACAGTAAAATCCCGTTCAAACATTCAGGGATACTTCCGAATAAAGACGAGTAATCATATGACAAAAAAAAAACTCCGCGGTTTTAGTCCGCAAGTGAACTATTCCGACCGAGAGACCGCCGCTTGTCGGCGAAGATAGTACCAACTTTAGCGGATAGAAGGTGTCGCGTGGTCAGAGCAACGAATCCCCGTGGCCGTTAATCTTGGTTTTCTAGACTGAAGTCGCTATTTTCTTGAAATAGCTCCTCAGTTATCCTCAGGGGGCTGAGTGGGCCCCGTTCGAGACCCACTATTTCTCGGAAAATCTGGTAGCGCCGGGAATCAAATCCGGGATCTCTGGATCTGTAGTCAGGAACTCTGAGCACTACACCAAGCTAGCAAGATACAGATACTGTGAATTTATACAGGTCTACGTATCGACTTGACTCCTGTAAAAACTTCCGGCTACATGGCGAATAATAAATTCGGAAGGCTTCAGAAAGAAGCTGTCCTGGCATTTGGCTGGCTTCACTGAGGGCAAACACAAAACTCTTGTCACTAAAATCGGTGTTCTGGTCGAGATTCGAAACAACACCCTTCCGAATTAAATGCGTGACCGCTAGCGCTATACGAACTTGCTCGTTACATACATAGTTACATTCCGAGATAGCTCAGTCGGTGTAGAGACGAGCTACGGGCTGGACGGCCGGGGTTCGATTCCCGGCAGGGGTAAGTTTTCTCTTCTCCACAGCATCCAGACTGGTTGAGGCCCGCCTAGTCTCATATCCAATGGGTACCGCGGGCTCACTTTCTGGGGTTAAAGCGTCCGGAGCGTGAAGCAGACCACTCACCTGCATCTACTGCCGATGGAAGAATGGTTGAGTAATACATCAGCTCTCCCACCTGCCTTCATAAAGCTATCCCTGCAACAGGCCGTGGAGGCCCATAGAGTTATGAGATGTCGAGGCTCCCACATTTTCTAGACAGTCAGCTCACAGATGGCGGTGAACTTATCAACCTTACGCGCCGGCCGTCCTTTACCCCCAGAAAGATCCGTGGTACTCATTTTTGTTAGGGGCTGAGTCGACCCCAGGGTCATAGTGCTGCTGGAAGAATGAAATAAATCCGACAAAAAAAAATCCAGTGACCTCATCGGGAATCGACCCTGCGACCTTCCGGCTTGTAGCATAATGCCGCGACCAACTATATACTTAATCAATAAAGCTAGGTACAACTTTACCTTTTGCCTTATTATTTTTCCCAGTATAGTATCGATTTATCTATACAAAGAGATATCGAAATGGAGTTTTGAGATGTGGGTTGCATAAGTGGCTGCCAGCAGGACAGAATGACAGTGAGGACAGTGAGTGACGGTATGCGCTGTCACAGCTGCGCAGTGAAGCTGCTTACATTTCGCTAATGTTACCCAACCTCAGACGAACCCGACTGAAGGATGCCAGAAGGAGATCTGTCCGTGTAAACTGTCAGGGCGAGATGCCAGGTACGTCTTCGCCTTCCCCCAACCCTCGAGGGGAGCCTCTACAATGCATTCACTCTCAACCTGCACCAAAAACTATAAAAAAAAAACTTTTTCTTCGAGAAGGAAAATATCCAGTGGCGGATTAAGACATTTCTAAAGGTACAAGAAGGTGGAAGTAACGCCGTGTAGTCCAGTAAAACTCCACCTTCTGGGTCAAAGAGTAACCGGCAAGAAGCAGGAGCCTGTTTCTTGTTCGTTTGTTGCCTGGCTTCTTTTTTGGTCCTGAAGAGAGACGCAGTATATTACTCCGAAGGCCGCGCCTCAGCTCAAGCGGTTAGTCGCTGGTTTCCCACCGCGGCGGCCCGGGTTCAATCCCTGGTCTGGTCAAGTGGGATTTGTGGTGGCCAAAGTGGCGCTGGGGCAGGTTTTGCCCGAGTACTTCGGTTTCCCCTGCCAATCTTCATTCCACCAATTGCTCAACAATCACCCTCACCTGTCATCTGGGGCTGGTACAATAGGCCAGAAGTGGCCGCAGTACAAGGGACTTAGTCCCACCCCACTAGCAATAAATAAAAAAAAATATTACTTCGAAACGTCTATGGACTTCTAACGGTCTAGGCGAAGATAGCGGTCACTCAGGATCTCTCCCTGCATGCAACGTATTGACAGAGACGCATGTACTCATATGTCTCAATGTAAAGTTGTCGCTGAGGAAGTCCGAATGGAATTAAAACTGAAATAGCTTGAAAATATTTCGTGAAACCCTCACATACCAAATTTCATAAAAATCTGTCCAGTGATTCTCTAGCTGTTCCATTCCTAAGGAAGCACGGATATGAGAGAGTTAATATAGAGAACAAATATGCACACGCTAGGTCCTAATATTTCTGTCAGCAATCAGATTAAATACATAAAATTCTTTGCTGTCGGTATACTGAACTCCTAACAGGATACTTCGATGTCTCGAACTATTTACTTCCTGATAATTCCATGACAGTTCTGAGTGAACAGAGGCCAATAACTGACATGTACGCATTCAGGCTTGCACGACGGTCTCTTGAGACTTACTCACGCACTTCTGAAGAATGAAGACATATGAGGCTTTCAAAACGTCGGTCAACGTGCCAACAATAACATTCTGACATCACCCAGAAACGCCAACAATTGAAATGTTTCTTCTTTGAAAGTAAACGCGACACTTTCAGACTTCAGATGTTTTTGAGATGGTTCAAAACGAGCAAACAAGTACAGACCTCAAGCACGCATCGCGACTAGCGACCTCAAGTAAAGATAAGTTAAAGTTGTTCTTGTGATTAATTAGTTATGCACTATGCCACGAAGACATGGGGGTGTGGAGGTACAACTCCACCTTTCCTGACATTGGCGCTAGATGGAGGTGGGTGGTCAGCTCCACGCTTCGGCAGCTTTACACCGTGGGAAATAGACCCCGATAACGATTGGATAGGAGGGTGAGGACCTATAGGAAACGCCACAAACTGGTAAGCTAAGAATACTTCTGCATTTCAACTTAACTTAAAATGCCCGTGATGCAAAATCGGAACTTGCATTCAATACCACTCATTATAACGTGTCATACAGGCCAAGTAATTAAAGGCAGTATCTACTTGAGTGTGCCGTCGTGAAGTCTGGCACAATTTCACAGGCGTTTCACAGGAACATACTGCCTCCATCTTCAGGGTTAGGGTCGGAATAAGTACAAAGCATGAACCTGCTTGTCATCAACTTTTTAGTGGTTATTTGCTTAAATAACTATTCAGTCCTGAAGATGGAAGAAGTACGTCCCCAGGAAACAAATGGGAACTTTTATCAGGACACCGAAAACAGCGCTCACGAAATCCTTCCTGATTCATTCATCGCTCACCTAACATCCTGTATATGTACGTATGTATCTATGGCTCTACAGGCCTCTGTTGGACCTTGGCGGCTTTTTCATTCTTATAATCATATACTCCTTCCGCAGGACTCCTTGGACGGGGGATCAGCCCGTCGTAAGGCCGCTACCTACACACAGAACACCATAGACAGAGAATAAACGCACACAGACATTCACACCTTGAATGGGATTCGAACCCACGATCCCAGCGTTCGAGCTATCGAACACAGCGCGATAACTGTGACCGGCATCTAACATTTTACATTATGTAGCCTCGCTACCGACAGCACAAGAGAAATACCACAGACGTTTTATTTCCATCTGACTCGGCAAACACTGCAGAGCCAGAGAGGCCGAAATACTTGTGGTTAAAACTGTCGCTATTTGATGTCTAGAATTGGCGAAGTTCAGCAAAGCAAAAACAAAACATGGATGTCATAAATATCTTCCGCTAGATGCAGCTTATGTTCCCCGCAGTGGGACATACGAACGTTGAATTGCGGTCCTCAGCGCCAGTAATCCGATCAGCTCACAGCCTTGCTGTCGCCAACGGCATCTGCATGGATTGGTTTCAAAGCTGCATAATCAATTCACTTCATACATAAAAAAAACTGCAACCTAAAAGGATTTAAATGTTTCGTGTGATGTGTTCATATATCTGAATTGAAATAATTCTCTATGACATTTTTTGCAAAATCTGTCACTCGTCAACACCTGCTATTAACGTCATGAATGCATCTCCATGATGGATGTTCCTCCATTAATCGATCTTACAGCTTAAATCTTAATATGCATCGTTTGCCCCTGTCGGAATGTAGATTTGCTTGCAACTATGAAATAGCAGGTCTAAATCACTTCGAAGCCTATTAATATTACTAAATGTCACAGAAGGAAAATTGGACGTTAACTGTTGCCCTTGTTCGTGGCTTGATTACGCCTAATCCTGATTTTCGTCATGTGTGGTGGACCGTCTCTGTGGTCTAGTGGTCAGAGTTCCCGGGTTCGATTCCCGGCGCTACCGGATTTTCTGAAAAGCAGTGGTTCTGGAACGGGATCCACTCTGCCTCATGAGGATAACTGAGGAGCTATTTCAAGGAAATAGTGGCTATGGTCTAGAAAATCGAGATTAATGTCCGTGGGGATCCGTTGCGCCGACTACGCGACACCCTCTATCCGCTAAAGTTGGCACTAACTTCGTCGACAAGCGGCGGTTGCTCGGTCGGTATAGTTCCCTTGCGGGCTAAGAGCCACGGAGTTTAGTTTTAGTTTTAAATACAGAATTTATAATATAATTAAGCACAATGTCATGAAGACGTATGGAGGAGTAGAGGTATAGTTCCACCATTCTTAACCTTCGCACTAGCTGGAGGCGAGTGGTCAGCTTCACGCTTCAGCCGCTTTACTCCTGGGGAATAACCCTCGGAAACCATCGAACAGGAGGCTGGGTGGGCCCCACAGCCGGCTGGGACGTTGCGGTATCTCTAATATAAAGTTAAAGTTGTCGCTTTGCCTAATTGAGGACCACGTCATGAGGGAGTGAAGGTATGACTACGAACCAGAAACGTGAACTTAAAGCCCCGGCAGCTTTACTCCCAAGAAAAGAGACCCAGTTATCCGTTGGACAGAACGCTGGATGAGCCCCACAGGCGACCTAGACGCTGGAGAGAGAATGAAGTCTTTGCCCCCGCTCGAAATCGAACCCCGATAGGGCTGTGCAGCCGGTAGCCTAGTCACTGTAGTGAGTGAGATACAGAATTATGTATGTTATTCGAAAGGACTTTATGGGATGTCGGCATATGGGGACATGAAGCAAGAATGTAAGTTATTGTGCACACTGGCGCTCTATAACATGTGGCCCGAACTGGGGAGAGTCACGAGGGGTCATGGGTAAAAGGCCACCAAATGATGCTAGTACATCACCCCTGTCCCGGCTGTTCCAACCCCTTCAGGAATTAGACGGCAAGAGAAAAGAGAGGGTTGAAAACATTAACAGTTCTGTCATCTCGTACAGTGTGGTTCCAAAAATGTTTCATTATGTTTGGAGTAAACAGGGCGCCGAGGAGAATATTTGGACCTTAAACAGAGAAAATAGCGACACGCTAGGTAAAGGTGTCCCTGTAAAGTAAGAACAAAAAGTGAAGGGATTCCTGTAACAGGCCGTGGAGGCCCATAGGGTTGTGAGATGTTGAGGTACCCACATTTTCTAGACAATCGGCCCACAGTTGGCGGCAAGTTTGTCAGCATCATGCGCCGGCCGCCCTTTACCCCCAGGAAGATTCCTGGTACTCTTTTCTGTTAGAGGCTGAGTCGACCCCAGGGCCATAGTACGGCTGGAATGATTAGGTCCATTGAAGAAAATCCAATGACCTCATCGGGACTTGAACCCGCGACCTTCCGGCTTGTAGCATAGAGCCTCAAAAAATAAAACAGTATTCACAAGATGACACTGACCGTACTTGTATGAAGCTTTACGATTGTACGACGCAATGATTTGACAAGATTTCTTTTAACCAATCTACATTTTCTGTCTGGGACTGTACAAAAGCCAAGTCGTCTTACAAGAGTATACAGGTTTCTTACATCAACAAAGTAGCTCAGACGAGAAAAGTCAGTATGAAAGTATCTTTGTGTGAGATCAAAACACTGTCACTGACATCGCTTGGGTCAGAGCAGCTGATATCTTTGACACAGAGAAATATTTACATCAATCTTCTACAGAAAAATCTTTATGATAGCGAGAGCACAAGCAGAACCAAAACTGACTCAAAGTGAAGATACAAGCAGAACTAAAGTTGAATGACATTAAAGATACAAGCACAACTAAAACGCAATGATACTGAAGATACATGCATAACAAAAAGTAGAATAATACTGAAGATACAAGCACAACTACAGCTGAATGATACTGAAGATACAAGCACAACTAAAGCGGAATAATACTGAAGATCCAACTAAAATGGATACTGAATATACATGCACAACAAAGTTGAATGATACTGAAGATACAAGTACAACTGAAATGCATATTGAAGATACAAGCACAACTAGAGCTGAATGATACTGAAGATAAAAACACAACTACAGCTGAATGATATTGAAGATAAAAGCACAAACAACTAAAATGGAATGATACTTAAGATAGAATCATAACAAAATATAGCGACGGGCTACGGGCTGCATGGCCAGGATTGGATTCCCGGCAAGGGGCAAGAGGTTTTTCTCTACTCCACAGCGTCCAGGCCGCTACTGGGGCCCACCCAGCTTCCTATACAATATGTACCGGGGGCTCTTTCACTGGGATAAAACGTACGGGGCGTGAAGCTGACGACTAACCTATATCTAGTGTCGAGGTCAAAAATGGTGGAGCTATACCACTCCCCAACATGTCATCATGGTGTGGTGCTTTATTAATTAAACTCTGGGAGAACCTTTTATTTTTTTATGTGAAGTTTAAACGGTTAAGTTGAGATCAGAGCCCATCACAGATGGGGGTCCCAACCACTCCCACACACACGAACGCATGAAGTCATGAGTATCCACAGTGGGCAAGGAAACTTGTGCTGCAGATCTCCATCTGTCCGAGAGGACTCGCTACTTACAACTGCGATTTATCCAGGACATACAGCAGAAGCGTAATAAGAGCAGCCATTAATCTAAAATAGGAGGGAGGACATGAACCTGTCTAATGGAATGGCTTTTATGAGTAACGGCATCAAATGACCAGCAGTCTGAAGACATTTCAAACAATGAGTCATGTGATGCTATTAAGGCTGTGTTGGAGGGCTCTAAGCAAATTATTCACGCCTTTATCACATACATAACTCCTAAATCTCTCCCCCCACACACCACAACTGTTACTTGTTCCATAAAGACAGACCATTAATAATACTTAACGGGTAGAAGCCAGGGAGGGTCAAGCTCAAATTTGTCTCCTAAACATCGTCATTTTCTTCTGCGTCATAAAATGAAACAAATATGTACGGGTATAAGTCGATCTTACGAATGATATTTTACATGAAAAGTATGCTTTTCTGCTGGTTGTAACATCGTAAGGTTCGGTAGATGTCACCCAACGAAATAATCGCCTCCATCTTCAAGGTCGAAGGGTAATATAGGCAGGACACAGGCCAGATCTCCTTGCCGCCCTACTTCTTGCTCGATTCTTACTTCGCCTACTCTGAAGACAAAATGTTCCTCCGAAACGTCGGGGGACTTGCGCAAAATTACACAGCGTTACAACCTAGAAACTCTCATTGTTCACGGTAACCGTCGTGAAAACGTCAAATCTGACGACGTTTCAACGTAAAAGCATGTGCAAGCAATGCGTAGACAATGGCTGTGAACGTATATACTCGCACGTGTAAACTTTACGTATGTTTCCACTCCTCGCCAGCTGCAAGCAGTGTGCGAGATCGCCGAGGGAGGCGCCACATGAACGAATAAATAAAATGCACTGAAATTTATTTAATTATCTGCAGGAACGGCGTCTGTTACACCTGGTATAGCTACAATGGCATAAATCGATTCTAAAGCATTCCGACGATGACGTAGTACACTTGGACCTACTTAGTTTCAACACGCTGTCTAGCGTCTATCATTCTGCAGGGAACACGCTTCGGCAACTGGATGTGTTACTATTCTCAGGTGGAAAGGTGTGAAGGCGCCTATACAACTGGACCCTTCAGAAAAAGCGAATCTCAATACCTTAACCCTGATGAAAGGGTGGGGAGGCACCTACTGAGTTCTGTGCATTAGGAGATTCCCAAGCACCGCTCTCAGATGAAAATGTGGGGAGGCACCTACTGACTTCTGTGCATTAGGAGATTCACAAGCACCGCTCTCAGGTGCAAATGTGGGGAGGCACCTACTGACTTAGGAGATTCCCAAGCACCGCTCTCAGGTGAAAATGTGATTAGACACCTACTGAGTTAGGAGATTCCCAAGCACCGCTCTCAGGTGAAAATGTGGGGAGGCACCTACTGACTTTTCTGCATTAGGAAATTCCCAAGTACCGCTCTCAGGTACAAATGTGGGGGAGGCACCTACTGACTTAGGAGATTCCCAAGCACCGCTCAGGTGAAAATGTGGGGAGGAACCTACTGACTTCTCTGCATTAGGAAATTCCCAAGTACCGCTCTCAGGTGAAAATGTGATCAGACACCTACTGAGTTCTGTGCATTTATAAGAAGTTAATCTCAATTTCTGATCGCAGGTGAAGAATCGTAAAGGTTTCTGTTCAGTTTGATCCGTTTGAGAAAGTTAACCTTATACACTGGCCCAGTGATAGATTATATACAATCTCATCATTTTCGTTTACAATTTACATTTTACAGGAATATTAAACATTGCTTCTCTGTTAATTTAACGAATTCTAAATGGGCAATAACAAGCTTCAATGCACACGATATCAAATGCTTTTTATATTTTTATTTACCACTTGTACATACGCGATAACAACAATAAGGAAGAAACATTAGTTCCTCAAACCACAAAAATCTTTCCCTGTGCTACAGCGTTTCAACTCTTGCAGGTCCCATTCGTCAAACACACGAACCAAACGATTTATATTAAGTGCCCGACATACTGTATTAAGTGGAGTTTGGACAGACGTCCCAGTATTCCTAAATTCCCTTGATGTACATGAGGACGCCACCTACCTCCCCAATCTACTAATTTTATGTTTGTATACACCCCATTTGTAGTTACCACCTGTCTTATTGTCCCTGCTAATTGCCCGACTGCTCATCACAAGTGACATTGTTAGAACAGTGTCGCCACCGCACGTCAGCTAATGGAATCACCCTTGAAATCCTGTTACCCAATTACTTCCGCGTCAATCCACCAGGGCGACATCTCTCTCTCTCTCTTTCGTCATCGTCATGACGACACAAGACATGTCCCAATCGATAAGATTAATTTCAAGAATAGCAGACATGTTTCACGTAGTGTTAAGTACTGTCTATTAACTATTACAAAACTGAATACTAAATTTCAGTACAACTGGTTGAGGCAGTATGCTACAATCCGGAAGGTCGCGGGTTCAAGTCCCGATGAGGTCACTGGATTTTTCTTCAATCGACCTAATCCTTCCCGTCGCACTATGGCCTTGGGGTCGACTCAGCCTCTAACAGGAATTAGTACGAGGAATATTCTTGTGGGTAAAGGGCGACCGGCGCGTAAGGCTGACAACCTTACCGCCATCTGTGAACCGATTGTCTAGAAAATGTGGGACTCGACGTCTCACAACCCTGTGGGCCTCCACGGTCTGTTACAGGGCGCGTAAGGCTGACCACCTCACCGCCATCTGTGAGCCGATTGTCTAGAAAATGTGGGAACCTCAACGTCTCACAACCCTGTGGGCCTCCACGGTCTGTTACAGGGATAGCTTGGTGCGTAAGGCTGATAACCTTACCGCCATCTGTGAACCGATTGTCTAGAAAATGTGGGAACCTCGACGTCTCACAACCCTGTGGGCCTCCACGGTCTGTTACAAGGATAGCTTGGTGCGTAAGGCTGACAACCTTACCGCCATCTGTGAGCCGATTGTCTAGACAATGTGGGAACCTCGACGTCTCATAACCCTATGGGCCTCCACGGCCTGTTACAGGGATGGCTTTATGTACTCTACAACTGCATCGAAAATCAGATGAGTGTTTCTTTCATACGAGTGAAAACAAACTTTTGTAAGTGTAGCTATAGTTACGGGCATCTATTTATCTATAAAACTATATTAAAAATATTCCATGTGACTTCTGTCTGTGAAGTTTCAGCACAAGACAGTGAGAAGTAACAGCGTTCAATCTGCAATTTTACGAAATTTCACAGGCACATCTTCCACCCTTCCCCCACTGGAAAACATCCTAAGAGCAGTTTATTCTAATTTCAGCGCTTGCGAGGTGACGGTGAAACAGTCCCTATTCTTAAATCTATAAAGAAAATTTTGTGTGCCTGTTTGTCAGTTTGTTCCTTATACATTCCCATGCCGTTCCACCTATTTCGACTAAATTTGGCACAATGGCACAAGATCTCCGTGGAGATATTTAAAAACCCCAAAATTTTTGATACACCAAGAGAAGCAATTTTTTGTTCAATGCTCGGCAATCACTCACCTTCCCGCTGAGGTTCTCTGCGTTCCACAGAACTCAGGGGAAAAAAGAGAAGCCTGGCTTATTATAGAATGGTTTGACAACACCGTCCAGTGTGATTCAGTATATATTTATATAGTGCCTTTACATGTTTCGGTCAGTTGCAACCATCTTCAGAAGGCAATAACATGTTAAGGATTGTCACAACTGACCGAAACATATAAAGGCACTATATAAATATATACTGAGTCATACTGCACGATGTTGTCAAATCATTTTATAATAATTAACTAGCGTCACGGACCACACTGAATAAAGTTAAATGCCTAGCTTACTCTACATGCATATTACAGTTTATTCTTATATATGTAACTTTCTATTTCCCAAAACTAACGGCAATTCTTATCAACACGCAACAAAAAACGCTGAGGATTTACATTGCAATGGATTAGTTAATTTCCTTACAACTCAGATTATACTAATATCATTACCATCAACATACCATCAACATTACAGGACCCAAAACAGCTTAGTCAACATAACGACAAGCTGAACGGCCGAGGTTTGACTCCCGACAGAGGCAAGGAGATTTTTCTGTGTCTCACGATGTCCAGCGCGGCTCTGGGGCACAGCCAACCTCCTGTACCAATTATATCGGAAGCTCTTCGGGGTTAAAGTGGCTGGGGCATTAAGCTGACCATTTACCTCCATGTAGTGCCGAGGTAAGAACCAATCTTCACGGTATAGTGCTTAATTAATTAAGCACAGGAACAACTTCACCTTCACGATCAACATTATAACTTTTCAATGTGTTACAGTCCCTAATTACGCCCGGACGACACTGGATAAATCAACCACTTTTTAGTCAAGTCTGTAGCATTTTCTGGACGTCATTTTTTATGACACTTAACCTTTTTAACATCACTCACATTGCCTTGTGAGCCAGTTTAACCGGTCCAAATTTTACACCAAGACTCTCGAATATTTTGACAGCAAGTCCGCGCAATTCCCTTGCCATTTTGCGTATGCATGGCGTCACAGCACTGTGTACGCGTTTCACGCAATCAACTTGAACCTTAACGAACACTATAAAAACAGTACAACAGTCACATGAGGGGAGAATTTGCTGAGGAGTGAAATTGAATCACATGTCGACAGCTAATTCATTCTCCAAACAAGTGTGTGGGGCCATGTGTAACTGCTTGACGCAACTCACTCGCGAACAGGATCTGGTTATAGCGAACGTTCAGTTCAATTCTATACTAAGCAGTAGCACTCTCGCACGGAGCTGAGCCCTTCTTGAGAAACCGTCAGTCGCTCATCCATTCAAGAATTCCGCAACATTTTACGGAAACCAAAGGTTCATTAACGTGTTCACAACAGCCCTCCACTGGTCCTGATCCTGAGCCACTCACTCCAAGTTCCATTTCAATTCTACCGTAAAGAAATCAGGTACGTATACGTATGTCTACAATTCTTACCAGTCATGTTACCGGGCGGGTTAGAGTAGCGGTATCTCTGTAAGAGGCCGTCGAGGCTCCCGATTTTCTACACAATCGGCTCACAGATGGTGATGAGGTTGTCAGCCTTAAGCGCTAGCCGACATTTACCCCCAGGAAGATTCCTGGTACTCATTTCTGTTAGAAGCTGAGTCGACCCCACGGCCACAGTGCGGCTGGAAGGATTAGGTTAATTGAAAAATTCAATGACCTTATCGGGATTCAAACTCGCGACCTTTCGGCTTGTAGCATAGTGCCTTAACCAACTACGGTACCGCGTGCCGTGCTTTGTAGCGGAGATGCAATGTGTTTCCTGTGAGGTATGAACCCAATTTTCATATACGAGTACTTCGAAGGGAGCCGGGGATATCGCAGACGCTACAGCGACTGCCAACGGGCTGGATGACGGAGGGGTCGGAGGTCGAATCCCGGTAGGGGCAAGAATTTTCTCTTCTCCACGTCATCCAGACCGCCACTGGGGTCCACCCAGGCTCATACACAATTGCTACGGGGGGCTCTTTCCCCGGGGGCAAAGGGGCCGAAGCGTGAAGCTGACAACTCACCAACCAGTGCCGATGTCAAGAAAACGTGGATCTTTCAATTCAAACTACCATACGCCTCCAGAGAGTAGTGATTAATTAGTTAAGCATAGAGACAGCTTTACCTTACGAGTATTTCGAAGAACTGTAGCCCTCTCAATGTTGGATCAAATTTCACTAGAATGCAGCCCTTGAAGCGTCATAAAATTAAATCCGATCATGTGCATTAGCTCTACCAGAAGGGCGAGCGGGCACTGCCTAGGAACCTTGCTCTCTCACTAGCACCCACTTCCCTCTCTCATACTCTCACTTTAGTCCTAAAAGGGTTAGCAATACATAAATGTCTTGTTTCTCCAGAGTTTGGCAAGAGAACGGAGCACACAGCAGTCATAACTCAATTATGGAACACAGATAACTCTCTGGAATAATGGTGACAACCACTTTGTGGGTGAATCACACAATTGTGGACACAGGAAATGGGAAAAATATCATACATACGGTGGCTAACGGGTCCATTACATGACGTGACGGACTGCAGAACTCCGCACAGCACTTTGCACGTACAGTGAAGTCTGCTTTACAATTACGGGCAGTTACGATATTGCAGGGTTTGACGTTCTCACATCGGTGGGTAGAGCCTGGTTAGCGTAGTCGGTATAGCGACTTGCTACGGGCTGCACGACCGACGGGTCGGAGTTCGAGTCCCGGTGGACGCGAGAATT
Organism: Cryptotermes secundus; assembly: GCF_002891405.2. Classification (NCBI taxonomy): domain Eukaryota; kingdom Metazoa; phylum Arthropoda; class Insecta; order Blattodea; family Kalotermitidae; genus Cryptotermes; species Cryptotermes secundus. The sequence goes on from NW_019739959.1 coordinate 210,862, forward strand.
TTCTCTTCTCAACGTCGTCCAGACCGTCTCTGGGGCCTATCCAATGGGTACCGGGGATTATTTCCCCGGGGGTAAAGCGGCGGAAGCGTGAAGCTCACCACTTATCTCCACCTAGTGCCGAGGTCAAGAAAATATGGATCTATATAGCCACTCCCCCATACGTCTTTATGGCGTTCTACTTAATTACTTAAGCATAGGGACAACTTTACCTTTATTTACCTTTTTACTACCTTCTGGGATATAACGATGTGTAGTCCGCTGAAAGCCAACTGACGTTTCGGAGGTGCATATTGCCTCCATTTTTACGGTCGAATAAGACGGCTTGACACCTTTCACGCTGATAGCTTGTTCGGCCTATTTAACCCTAAATATGGAGGTGATATGTTCCTCCGAAACGTCGGCTGACTTTCAACGGCCTATGGGACGTTATATCCCAGAAGAATGTACTCTTCAGTTAGGATATTAATCACGTATTGCTGCATCTGAGGTTATCACAGCCTTACGAGTTGTACTGCCTTTCGGGACACAAAGCCGGTTTCTTGCTTGGCTTATTCTACCCCGAAGATGGGGGCAATATTATCCTCCGGAACGTCGTTGGACATTTGCCGGGCTACAAGGCGTTACATCCAAGAACACAATAGTCTTTACAATCATATTCCCGGTCGCTGCTGACAAAACGGGGTTGATAATTCATGGATTGTTTAGTGATGTCGAATCAACTGCGAGGCTCTGTAGCGTTACACGAGTATGCTGAATGGTGTTATTCTGGCAAACATACAGACGGATCACAGGCGAAGCGTAGAAAATGTTATCTCTGTGATTAATCAAGCATCACGTCATAAAAACATAATGGGAAGTGGAGGTATAGCTCCATGCATTCTTAATTACGGCAATAGATGGGAATGAGTGATAAGATTCACGTCGAAGCCGCATTACACTCGAGGGAAAAGGATCCCGGTACCTTCTTGACAGGAGATTGGATGAGCCCCAGAAGGGGCGAGCATTCTGTAGAGGAGACAAATCTTTGCCTCTCCTGGGAATGAGCATGATACGCCTGAAAACGGAGGGCTCACATTCCTTCTAAAATACGGTAACTGTATAGAAGAATACACGGCGTCACATCAAAAAAAGACAGTAATCTTCGCAGTATCTGTGATTCAGGGTGTCTGGTTGCCGATGTTTCGGATGACTATGTTGCATCCATCTTCAGGATTACGATTGTGGTGTTAGATATCTGACATAATAGCGCTTGAGAGCATAAAAATGACCGAGCAATTTGGTATTTGTATTCGAGAGGTTTCTGCTTCGAATCTCGGTTGGGACATCGTTTATCCTGAGGATTCTTGTGGATCTCCTCTTTTCTTCCAGGAGAATTCCAGGTTAGTAACCCCAAACAGTAAACGGCCGTTTCCAACCACAGTCTCCTAATATATTATTCATTATCGTTCAATCATTCTACGCCGTATGAGATCAGTTATTTAATCGGCGTCGTTACATAAATTACAATGAAGGCTTCTGCTGCTTCGATCTGTCACGATTACTGACTCCGACAAACCTGGGGGCACGCAGAGAAAGTCGGCAGCCCTTTGCCCTCATAGATCTGTCAAACATATGGAAAATCACCACGACAAATTATTGGAAAGATTAAATTTGCTGACACTGCATAACAGATCGCCTCTGTGGTCTAGTGGTCAGAGTTCCTGCCTACACATCCAGAGGACCCAGGTTCGATTCTCGGGCCTACCAGATTTTCTGAGAAGTAGTGGGTCTGGAACGGAGTCCACTCAGCCTCGTGAGGATAATTGCGCAGCTATTTCAAGGAAACAGCGGCTCGGGTCTAGGAAACATATTGACGGCCGTGGGGATTCGTTGCGCTAACCACGTGACACCCTCTATCCGGTAAAGTTGGCACTAACTTCGCCGACAAACGGCGGTCGCTCGGTCGGTATAGTTGGATTGCGGACTACAGACCACGGAGTTTTTTTTTTTGACACTGCATAACAGGCATCGTCATTTTAATGCCTTGTTCTTAATAAATGTCTTTAGTGGCGCTAAATGTATGTCCTTGAAGCAGTCGGCCTTCGGGATCCTACTCGAAACTTGGAACTTTACAGTGTTCTGTTGCTCCTCCAGCCACTACACTTCAGCTAGATGTGTTTCGGCTGCAAATGCAGCTTGTAAACTTAGAGATACCGTATTATTCCGATAATAATACGCATGTCTGATACATCTGTTCCTGTTGAAAAATTGAAGTGCATCTTAAATTTGTTCCCTAAAACCCAAATTCGAAAACTGTATGCATTTGAAATTCGAGAAAGTCTTATATTATAAGTAATACGGTATTTTTTGGAAGTCTTGTTTCAGTGTTCGAAGCCTAACCTGGTTCACTTTTCTTTGTTTCTGTTGTTTCCTCTTTGTTTTGCCCTGTGCTGTCACATTGCTACCGTCTGAATTCCTGATGACTCCATAACTGGCAACTGGCTGTTGAGCTCAGCAGGTAAATAAAAAAATAATTGAGCTGAATAAACATAAGACAAGAATATGTCGCTAATTGTGGGGTACGCGGTAGCTTAGTTGGTTGAGGCACTACCTACAAGCCGGAAAGTCGCGGGTTCGACTCCCGATGAGATCACTGTATTTTTATATTTAAGTAAACTTTCCAGCCACACTATGGCCCTGGGGTCGGCTCAGTCTCTAACATAAATGAGTGCCACGAATCTTGTTGGGGGTAAAGGGTGGCCGGCGTGTAATGCTGACAAACTCACCGCCATCTGTGAGCCGACTGTCTAGATAAAGTGGGAACCTAAACATCTCACAACCCTATGGGCCTCCACGGCCTGTTACAAGGATACCCTTACCTTTTTTATGTCCTTAATGTGTAAACTGCGCGAGTAAATGAAACGCGTTCAAGATGTGAGAAGATTTGTTACAAGCCGCCTTTAACCCTTCTGGTAACACTTGTAAAGTTTCTGTTCATCTTCTCCTTTTACATGTTTTGTCAAACTGTGGTTGAAAAGTTCAATTTTGACATGGAATCCGTACAAATGCGTGTTGGAGATTAAATATCACCCCTCCCCCCCAATTCTCTTACCGTCTACGTGTACAATATGAAACCAAACACCAAATGCGATGAACATCATAATTACTACTTCCATTACGGCAGTAATCAATAACCAGTTACTTCACTTGTCTATATGCACGTAAAAATCTACAAATGATACAACACACCCTATTACAGTCACAGCAGTGTATGGCCTCCACTCAGATAAACTCCATCAACTCTACGAAACTGTGTACGTCATACCTTCTGTAGACAACCTTACGGCGGAAAAATCCCTGCGCAAGTATGTTCGAATTTACAACAGGCGTATGAACATCCCAAAGTACATTGAAAACATTATCTAGCAACGATGAAACTGTTCTTGCCACTAACTGACGATAAGGCCGCGCAATAGCTCAAGCGGTTAGCCGCTGGCTTCCCACCGCGGCGGCCCGGGTTCCATCCCGAGTTTGGTCAAGTGGGATTTGTGGCGGACAAAGTGGGGCTGGGGCAGGTTTTCCCCGAGTACTTCGATTTTCCTGCCAACTTTCATTCCACCAAATTCTCCATCATCATCATCACCCAGGGCAGGCTACAATAGGCCATTCAGTGGCCGCCGTGCCGAGTGGATCCACTTAGACTCCACCCCCCACTAAGCGAATTAAATTAAATTAACTAACGACAAGGCGCTCTCGTTCCCATAAGCAGATATAAGACATCGGGCTGCAAAGTTTCCATTACCACATAAAAAACATATTTGTCTATTTAATGTGAAGGCTGTTATTTCTGTGAACACATAGGGAGATCGACCTTCCTTCATAAGAGCCCTCCAATGATCCATATCCTGAGCCAGATAAATCCAATCCATACCATCCCATCCTGTCTCTCTAAGATCCATTTTAATATTGTCCACCCACCTACGCCTTGATCTTCTCAGTGGTCTCTTTCCTTCTGGCCTTCCCACCAATATCCTCTATGCATTCCGCTTCTAACCTATTCGTGCTACATGCCCTGCCTACCTCATCCTCCTTGACTTGATCATTGTAATTACACTTGGAGAAGAGTACAAATTATGAAGCTCTACGTGAAAGACACTACTAAATAAAATTAACTATTCATATACTTTTAAAAGCACTGCCCGATTTAAAAGCTTTTTTTTTTCAGGTAATGTTAATGATAAAATCATTTCATATATTATTTACAGAGACTTCAAAGTTGACGTAGATGAGTCTGAAGCCATTACATTAAATCTGTGAGCCCAGGTACTTGCATCTCGCCAATTTCCTGGGCCTGCTTACAGCACGCCAGCACAGATGTCTCTGTCTTCACAACTTGTACTCGTCACCACACTGTTAGAATGATCAAGTGGCATGGGTATGGCAGGGAGACCATTAGAAAGACGCAGACAAAGGTTGGCTAATAACATTAAAATGGGTCTCAAAGAAACAGATTATGAGGATGTGGATTGGACTGATAGGATCCAGTGATGGCTGTTTCATTTCCATAAAATGCTGGCAATTTCTTGAGTGGGTGAAAAACTACTGACTTTTAAGCTTAACGTAGTTGCTAGATTCGCTGGCTGGCTGTATGATTGATTTGTCGTTTATAGTTACACAGGCATATGGGCAGGTAGACAATCAGAAAATAGATTAGATTAATTAGATTAGACAGACAGATTGGATGGATAGAGTATATGGACAGACAGACAGACAGATTTTTTTATTGCTAGTGGGGTGGGACTAAGTCCCTTGTACTGCGGCCACTTCTGGCCTATTGTACCAGCCCCAGATGATAGGTGAGTGTGATTGTGGAGCAATTGGTGGAATGAAGATTGGCAGGGAAACCGAAGTACTCGGAGAAAACCTGCCCCAGCGCTACTTTGTCCACCACAAATCCCACTTGACCAGACCCGGGATCCAACCCGGACCGCCGCGGTGGGAAGCCAGCGACTAACCGCTTGAGCTATGGCGCGTAGATAGATAGATATGTGGAAAACATCTCTGAGAATGCATCATCATCATCATAAGCTGCTAGATTCTATTTTCAGCGAAGGACGGGAAGTAAAACCACCAACCCGGAGATCTCATTGAAAGCGCACGACTTTTCTTCTGTGAGGCTATTAAATAAGCTACAGTACAGATATAACAGAGTGGTAACAGACAGTATGTTAAGCCACATGAATCCAATCCTAATCGTTTCTATTTAAAACACACTTCAGTATTGTCCTCATATCTGCGCCCATGTATACGAAGTGACCTCTTCTAAAGTTATCCGATTAATGTATTTTGTACGGATTTCTCATCTTGCCCATGTATGCTATGAAGGAGGTTGGAATGTAGGCAGCGAAACATTGCCCTTGTAACATCCAATGCCACCCGAACTGCGTTTCACAAACTATAGATCATGTGAAATGAACCAGGTGGTTTGGTTTTGTATCTGACATTAATTTAATCGAGTTCTGCCACAGTTTACAGTGGATTACAATGCACACATAACTCTGCTCAATAAACTGTGCAGATTCACAGGTCACTGCATTGTGGCTTTTCATATAATCACCTCTTCACTGACCAACTCGACCACACGTTTATACAAACCATGAGCGTCACCAAATTATTTCGTGGGGTAGCAATTCTAGAGAGGACCACCCTTGACATATATGAAGACAAGAGCTTGCACGTCCTTCCCTGCAAGATTCTCAAAATAATAGCTAAAACAGTGGTCTCTGTTAAGACACATTAGCAAAATAACGGTTTACACATCGGTCCCTGCAAGATTCTGAAAATAATAGCTAAAACAGTGGCCTCTGTTAAGACGCATTAGCAAAATAACGGTTTACACATCGGTCCCTGCAAGATTCTTAAAATAATAGCTAAAACAA
>NW_019739959.1:217232-285471 GCF_002891405.2 Cryptotermes secundus
TAATAGCTAAAACAGTGGCCTCTGTTAAGACGCATTAGCAAAATAACGGTTTATACATCGGTCCCTGCAAGATTCTGAAAATAATAGCTAAAACAGTGGTCTCTGTTAAGACGCATTAGCAAAATAACGGTTTATACATCGGTCCCTGCAAGATTCTGAAAACAGTGGCTAAAGCACTGGTTTCTGTTAAGATGCATTTTCAGAATAATGGCATATACATCGCTCCTCGTGAGATACATTTTGAAGGGAAAAAAACGACTAACTAACTTCATGGAGCTGAGCCCTTCTTCAGAAGCCGCCCATTGTGCAGCTACTCAAGAACGTCCCAGCATTTTATGGAACCTGAAAGTTCATTACCGTGTTCACAAGAGCCCTCCACTGGTCCCTATCCTTAGTCAGTTCGATCCAGTCCATGTCACCCCATCTTATATCTCTAACATCCATTTTAAAACTGTCCACACACGTACCAGTACGTCTTGGTCTTCCTAGTGGTCTCTTTTTCTTCTGGGATATTAACGTTAAGTTCACATTCGTTACGTGCCGCACACTTTGTCTCATACTGTACAACAGGAAGTGTAAATTACATACAAGATGCATGATCAGCAAACAATAATTTACTATGCATATAAAAAGAGATGATAATAATACTACATAACTGCCAAAATAATAATGCTTCGCTGTGTGTATTGATTTCCTGGTTTAAACGTGTTCGCTTTTTATGCTCCGCGGTTGCAAATTTCAAAGGGCGGAATGTTTGTCCAGTAATTGAATAATCTGGAACGGGGACGAGGGGTGAGAACGTTTTAGGGGAAGGTTTGGGGCCTACGTGATGTTTAATTTCAGTCATCAAGCTAATTCGATCATTGTTAATGATGGCCCTTGCTCTGAGAGAAAACTCACCATTCTGTGACACGAATGGCACTTCGTCTGGAGGAAGAGGGAAAGTAAATGAGACTACAGAAAGAAGAGCACATTCGTAACTGGAGCTACATATGAGGTTTTCAAAACAAACTGGAACACACACACACACACACACACACACAAGTTTAAATATTATAACTGTGAAAAGATTATTATTATTATTATTATTATTAAAAAGTACAAAAAAAGTAAAGGTATCTCTGTAACAGGCCTTGGAGGCCCATAAAGTTTTGAGATGTTGAGGTTCCCACATTTTCTAGACAGTCAGCTCATAGACGGCGGTAAGGTTGTCAGCCTTACGCGCCGGCAGCCCTTTACCCCCAAGAACATTCCAAGATGATTCCTGGTACTCATTTCTGATAGAGGCTGAGTCGACCCCAGGGCCATAGTGCGGCTGGAAGGATTAGGTAAACTGAAGAAATCCAATGACCTCATCGGGATTCGATCCCGCGACCTTCCGGCTTGTAGCATAAGTTCCTTAACCAACTTCGCTACCGTGTGCCCCCAGTTTCTTTAAATAGCTCCTCAATTATCCTCAAGAGGTAGAGTGGACCTCATTTCCCATTTCTCAGAACATCTGGTAGCGATGGGAATCAAACCCGGACCTCTGGATCTGTAGCCAGGAACTATGACCACTAGACCACAATGGTGGTCTACACTCCAGATCAGTAAAAACAAACAGGAAACGACCAATAGACATTGAAAACAAATTATTACCATACATCTTTGGAAATTTTTTTCTGCATGTATTGTGAACGATAGTAATGGCGTCTTAAGTAAAGCAAGTAGTCGCTCTGGGGCTCGGGAGATGGCATTCTCCAGGGCCTTCACCGTTTCCAGCCGAGCTCAAATCTTGTTATCACGAAACAGAAACAATCTAAGTTTGATGTATGTAGCACGGTACCTTCACGGTCACTGAGCTGCTCCAATGTCTGAAGGACCACTACCGCCCCTCGTGGCTAATGAGTGTAACGAGACAATCTCTCTGGCCATGCGAGAGTGCGGACGATTCTCTCTGTGCTCACGTACACTCCGCTACAGAATGTTATCAGTCAAGTGTGAAAAGTTCACCTCCTGAATTAATTACTCGCACCCCCTCCCCCATTATGTGGATCCTGGATCCTACGAAACAATAGGAACGAATCAGTTAAAAAGACACGGTGTTTATATGACTACGGAACACAGAGACACTGTGTGGGCAGACTGCAGAGTTTTAGTGTGGTAAAGCAAGTGGTACATACAGGTACCACTTTGCTTTGAAGGTTTAACCGATTCTTTACGGCCGAAATCTTGGTTTCCGCTAGTCCAGGTATAAGCTGCTCAGTCGGTATAGCGGCGGGCTACGGGTTAGACGGCCTGGATTCAATTCCCGGCAAGAGGCAAAAGATTTTTCTCTACCCCACAAGCGTCCAGACCGGCTATGACGCCCATCCAGCTTATCCAATGGATACCGGCAGCCCTTTCCCCTGGGGTAAAGCGGCCGGGGCATGAATCTTACCACTCACTTCCACCTACTGTTTAGGTCAATAAATGGTGGAGCCCTAACTCAACTCCCCCTTATGACTTCTTGGCAGAGTGCTTAATTACGTAATCAGGGACAAACTTACATTTTACCAGACATGTTATTATTTGGAAAATGGATCTAACTTCAGTCTTGATGGAACTGTGTCGGCTCGCAACAATACACAGACAACAGAAGGTTTATGAGGTCAGCCAGCTGTGACACATAGGCCTATAATGGCAAATGAAAGCATCAATGGAGACACGGTATCATGCAGAAATGAGAACGTTTTTAACAGCCTAATTTCGTGGTGGACATGTTGTGTGTAGAAATGAAGTTAATTATAGCTGGGTCATAGCCTCTGACAAAGAGTGGCTAGTGTGAAACTGCACAGACAAGCATCAAAAGGGGCCGTTGCTAATCAACGCGCAGTGAAAAACGTGCTAATGTTGACCATACCTTCCACAGCAAACAGAAGACGTCCCCTGTGGACAAGCCAACAAAAATTTGTGCTGCCCTTCCCTGTACTGAACTAAACGAGTGACGACAGCAAATAGGGCCCCAAATGACAGACGTTTCCAACAGAAAAGCAATGTAAATCGAAGAGAATGCGTATAATAAATTTTGATAACAGTCTGTAGGGGTTTTACTCCAGCATGTGTCGCCGTGTAGTCTAGTAGAGGTGTAACAATGTTTGTCTCCATATTAAATGTATATCCTGAAGATGGAAGCAGCAGGTTCTTCCGAAACACTGATCCCAATTTACCTGGCTATAAGGCGCTACATCTCACAAAAGCGAAATCTTAGGGCATATAATAATGGAATCTTAGTCAACGTGTCCAAAGATTCTCAATTCGGACTTTAAAAGAGACACTGCGTAAGGCAAGCAGAATCTGCGATTCTCAGACTGACTACGATGAATACTGAAGTCCATCTACTCTCTGAGACAGGATACGTCATAGGCAACGTCATACCTTGTGTAGGCAACTTCACGGAATAGGAGACCTGCAAAAGTATGTGTGGATCTCCTAGAGGCGTCACAATACATATTGTGGCGTATCTGCTTCACGCAAGAACTGTGGAGCCAGAGAAACTGCCGTTGCTAAGCAACATGCGCGCGTGACAATGGAACAGCGGTGTTTTCTCCATCTAGCGCCGAGGTCAAGAACTGCGGATCTATACCTTCGTTCTTTCATACCTCTTCATGGCGCAGTACTCAATTTAGCCCAGGGACAACTTCAAATTGCCCTATGCTCCTCATCTGACACCCTGTCTAATCCAAGAGCTGTAAGCGTTGCCACATCCCCAAAGCTATTAACCCTGAAAACGTTAACTGTAATATTTGCCAAAACGTTTGGAAACTTATTCTAGAAAGCCTAAAACCTGCACACTTCCAGTTCAGTTCATTTCTCTTTTATGCTAATTTCCATGAGGGAAAAATTCGTACAAAAAAGTAATCCTTCCTGTAGATGGCATTTGGGTTTATATTTCTAATTTCTTTATTGTTCAATTCGTCTGTTTGTGTCATTATTGTACCTGTTTAATAAAAGAATTCAATCCACGCGTGTTTACATAAGCTTATATATACTTCCGTCTATTACTAGAAGCCTAACGTACTTATTATTATTATTATTATTATGGTTCTACAGCCCTTTGTTGGGCCATGCCCGCTATTTCCCAGTCTGTTCCTTGGATCGGAAATCAGCCCTTCGCAAGGCCGCTACCTACACACAGAACATAAACACAGAATAAGCGCACACATACATCCATGCCTTGATTGGGATTCGAATCCACGAACTCAGAGTTCGAGCGAGGGGAAGACAGTTCATGCCTTAGATCACGCGGCCACTGTAATCGGCCTGACGTACTTAACAACTGATAATAAGAACAGCAAAATACACACTTTGTATTTCGTACATTTGTTTTCAGCTTGTACTAAAATCAAGAATCAGTTGACAAAGATTGACTGGAACCCCTACGAGAACAATGGGTAGCAGAGCTGTCTGGTGGAGACAAGAGACACTCCTATACCAGAAGCTGAAACAAAAGAGCTGACACGCCCGAAGTCTCAAGCGATGGCCGAAGAATGACGCATGGACACCACACGTTACTTCTAGACTAGCTGAGTGACTATTAGCTTGTAAATAAGGATTCCACTGCAGGGACTTAGTGTAATAAACACATATAGAAAATTTGCAAACGATTCGAAGTGAGTGACGTGTTCTCATGTCTTCACACAAAGATCAACGCGGGCCTGTTTATTTGTTTATTGCATATCTATTTATCAGGCTCTGACGAGTGTATGTTCCGCACAGGTCAGGACTGGTTCTTTCATTTAACAACGCTGCTTCATCTTCAACTGCTTGGAAGGCAACTATGTTCACCGTGGACCGTCTCTGTGGTCTAGTGGTCAGAGTTCCTGTCTACAGATACAGAGGTCCCGAGTTCGATTCTCGGCGCTGCCAGATTTTCTGAGAAGTAGTGGGCCTGGAACGGGGTCCACTCAGCCTCGTGAGGATAACTGAGGAGCTATTTCAAGGACCACAGAGGCGGTCGTCGTTGTAATCTCCAATAGAAATTATGGCTGAATTGACAATGCAATGCTGACGGTCTCGAGAATATTCTGCTTCATAATTCACTCTGTGTAACATACCCGTTCTGTTAGCTCAGGCTACGCTGTGGCACCGTCACGTACCGCACCGGAAACAGAGGACGTTTAAGGGTACACATATGCCCTCCTCCAAAAACAACTAAACAGGATCAGGTCTAAATTTACAGTACGTGTGGTGAAGGTACGCAAACCGCGTCTCTCGATCACGGGATGTTCATAATTCAAATCCTTTTCCCCACCAACGCCACGTTAAATTTAGTGGAACTATTTCTGATTTCAAGACTGTCACCATTCCAAAGCACTTTACGCGGCGCAGACATAAATAAAGATCAGAATTATAACAGGAAAAATCGTATGGCAATGTAAACTCCCAGTCACAACTCACTCACACACTCACGGAGCTGAGCCCTTCTTGACAAGCCGCCAATTGTGCAGTTACTCAAGAATTAGGCCGCGCCAAAACTCAAGCGGTTAGTCGCTGGCTTCCCATCGCGGCAGCCCGAGTTTGATCAAGTGGGATTTATGGTGGACAAAGTGGCGCTGGGGTAGGTTTTCTCCGAGTACTTCGGTTCCCCCTGCCAATCTTCATTCCACCAATTGCTCCACACCCTCACCTATTATCTGGGGCTGGTACAATAGGCTAGAAGTGGCCGCAGCACAAGGGACTTAGTCCCAGCCCAATAGCAATAAAAATACTTAAGAATTTCCCAGCATTTTATGGAACACGAAGGTTCATTGTCATGTTCACAAGAGGCTCCACTGGTCCCTATCCTGAGCCAGATCAATCCAATCCAGAATGAGATGGACTCAACTGGCTCCGGGCAAAGACCAGTGGGCGAGCTCTTATGAACATAGTAATATACATCCAGGATCCGCAAAAATGGTTTTTAGGACAGCTGTGCGACTATTAGCTTCTGAAGGACTCTACAGCAAAGTCAGTTACTATAAAATTTCGTCACTTTGGCTACGAGCCGAGCCCCCATGTAGGGCGAAGGAGACATTGCTATTTCCCTCCAGTGAATTGTGACGATACACTTTGACATTACAGGAACAACTAGCTCATTTAATTCTGTGGTTGGGCACTCCCAGGGGCGTGCGCTTCCAGTGAAGAATGATTCTCGAAATGTCTGTGACAATGGTTGACATGAATATGTTGGACATTGTCCAATGTAATCATTTCGTAACTGCCTACTGTCTTCTGATTTGTAACGCAACGTCCTTATGGAAGAATGTACAGAATGTCCCAGGAGGAAAGATCACTATTCCGGAAGGTCATAGTATCGGTCATTCTAATCGAAGATGTGTATATGTACATGTGTCCTATTCCGAACGGTTTCCGAGATAGAGCTATTTCACTGTGCAGTATACTGTACACTGTACAGACGAGCAGCACGTCATGTCCTCACACAGTTGCACCGAAATAGTGCTACTATTTCACTGCACAGTACACTGTACACTGTACAGACGAGCAGCACGTCATGTCGTCACACGAGCTGCACCGAGATAGAGCTATTTCACTGTACACTGTACAGACGAGCAGCACGCCATGTCCTCACACGAGTTGCACCGAGATAGAGCTACTTCACTGCACAGTACACTGTACACTGTACAGAGGAGCAACACGCCACGTCCTCACACGAGTTGCACCGAGATAGAGCTATTTCACTGTACAGTACACTGTACACTGTACAGACGAGCAACACGCCATGTCCTCACACGAGTTGCACCGAGATAGAGCTATTTCACTGTACAGTACACTGTACACTGTACAGACGAGCAACACGCCATGTCCTCACACGAGTTGCACCGAGATAGAGCTATTTCACTGCACTGTACACTGGAGCTACACGCCATGTCCTCACACGAGTTGCACCGAGATAGAGCTACTTCACTGCACAGTACACTGTACACTGTACAGACGAGCAACACGCCAAGGCCCCCCCGAGTTGCAAAGTGCATTGATGTTGACGGTGGAATTTTCGAAAATATATTATACTAGGTAAACTGTACGAACATTGCCACTTGAACAGTAAATACCGGTATTAGAAACAGTACGTAATGTTTCCTTCTTATCAACAGTTTTGGAACTGTACAGTGAAACAGCGCTATCTCGGAAACCGTTCGGAATAGGACACATGTACATATACACTTTTTCGCTTAGAATGACCGATACTATGATATCCCAAAATATTGATCTTTCCGCGTGGGACACTCTGTATAGTCTCCATCTTCCTCCGCAATGTGCGGCTTAACAAACCAGCTCTTCATATTCACCGCTGTGATAACCTCAAATCCAAAGTAAGAGAGCCGGCCATACAATTTGAAGTGTCTTGATCTGCCGCGGACACGGACTACAGGCTGCTATGAGGCAGTAAACTCCATGAGGGGCAGCTTGACAGAATAAACAATAATACTATTTGAATGTAATTTTTAATAACAAAAGTCAAGACCACAACAGTAACTGATACATAGGGACCTTCCACTATTATCTATTCCTGCAATTTTCTGGTCATACCAGTAACTACTGCCATGTATGAACCCCGATTTCTCAACTCACGTAACAATAATACCATCTGGTACAAAAAGAAAATATAAAATATGTTTAAATTCTCTTCTACGCAGGGAGCCTTGACAGCTCAGCCGGTATAGCGACTGGCTACGGACTGGACGACTGAGGGATCGGAGTTCGAGTCCCAGTAGGGTCTAAGAATTTTCTCTCCTCCACGTCGTCCAGACCGGCTCTGGGGCCCACCCAACCTCCTAACCAATGGGTACCGGGGGCTCCTTCCACGGGTAAAGCTGACAACTCGCCTCCAGCTTGTGCGAAGGTCAAGAAAATATATCTATACATCCACTGTCCCATACGCCTTCATGGCGTATTTCTTAATTAGTTAAGCACAGGGAAACATTTACCTTTACCTTCAACATAAGCAATTTTCATGAAAATACGGCAGAAAACGACAAAAAGAAATGTAACTTCAGGGCAGATCCATCTACAGGAAGAATTAGTAATATCTGAAACCAGCGCGTGCTGCGCTCTACCTATTCGGCACTGTTTTGCTGTAATCTCACGCAGCACCATAACAATTTTATTGTACAGAGAGATACCTCGTGTAACTGTCCGACGCTGTTTTGCTGTAATCTCACGCAGCACCATAACAATTTTATTGTACAGAGAGATACCTCGTGTAACTGTCCGGCGCTGTTTTGCTGTAATCTCACGCAGCACCATAACAATACTATTGTACAGAGAGATACCTCGTGTAACCACGAAGCGAGGTAGTTTCGATCAATAACGAAGGACATATGTCAGAAACGAAGGATTATGGAACTGCTTATCGTTCTATTTTCCGACGCTTTTAGTAGCTACACTGCATGGCGCCTAATGGTAAGACGGTGATGAACTGGAAAGGAATTGGAAAGGACATGGAAGGATGCTGTCACAGTCTAATCAAGGTACTATCCTAGCTTTCCTGACAAAACCACAGAATTAAAAAGAAAAACTTGTCCAGTATGTAAAATTCTTCTGGCTCTCGGCAGCAGAGAACTAATCTTTACCTTGATACGACACTGACCGCACAGAAAACGACGCGTCAACAATTCTTCTATTATTACGATTGTATTAGTTGCCGCGGGAACATGTTTACCGTTACCTAGCAACGTAAGGGAGATAAAAATAGAGACACACAGACAACAATGTGATCTCATAAGCCTACTTTTATTTATTTTTTTTTTCAAAATAGATGAAGTATGTAAAAATCAGGATAGGCTGTGCGTGGGCACAAATTCGAACAGAGCACCTCCTCAATACGAATATCGAAATTACAACTTACGCTACCCAGCTAGTTATTTCCAAGGAACCCAACATGTAGATGTCTCTCCCCTCACCTGAAGATGGAGACAGATCCAGTTTCCGAAACCAGGTGTTCTGTTTTTTAGGATACCGGAACATGAGGAAAGCCCTGGCTCTATTACATCCGTTACACTTTTGCCGAATTCACTGATTCTGAGTTATTCCAGTTAATTGTGATTACGAGAGACTGTACCAGAAGGTCTTAATGAATCCAATCCAAACCCTGTTATTATTAGTCACGTAGCCACAAACACGTGATATTATTTTCGGCACTATATTGTCAGACACCCTTAGTCTATGAAGAATACCATCTTCTGAAATGTGCTGCCGTGCAGTCTGGTAGTTCACCGACGTTTCGAAGAAAATGTACGGCCTCATCTTCAGGATCGAAAAGTAGAGCAAGCAAGAGTTCGAGTAGAAGATGCACGAACTTCCGCAGACCACACTGTGTCACGTGACAAAAGAAAGTGCTCCTCTCTATTGGATCGAAAAGTTAACTCAAGCAAACGATAAACACCTCTTTCCTGAAGATGGAGGCAGTACAATCCTCCCAAGTTTCGATTAACTATCAAACTACACGACGTCGTCACATAACAGAAGAGAGTACTTACTCTTCAGTATTGGACCGAAGTGTAATTCCAGCAAGCAGTATGACCCTGAAGATGGAGGAAATATGTTTCTCCGAAGTATCGATAAAATTCTATCGCACTATACGGCGTCACTAACAGAACAGAGCATTCTTCAGTACTGTGGCTGTTTAAGTTGCTGAGTAGGTAATCCCCTTGATACATGAACTGCACTCACAGAAATAATTCGAAAGAGGGTTAGCAAGCTGCAAAGTAGCTCACGAGGGAAAATGGGGTAATTTTGAGATTACTGATGATTCACGGGCATTCACTGACACAGTTCTAACTCTACGCGAAATCTGACTTCCTCACTGGGAATCCTGACCTTCCTCTATAATATCAGTTCCCCCCCCCCTTTCAGAATCACAGCTGGTCAGGGATGGTAAAAAGACGAACGTGGCCCCCTTCGCCAGCGTGCCAAGAGCCACCCGAAGACAGAACTTTTCAGGCTTTATACTACTTACTAATTAAGACAATACATGACCTAAGAATTTTAAACCTGTGTTTTCGTACATTATCATCTTCACTGGAAATTTAAATGTTTTCCCCAGATTTCCTTCTGAAAACTTAGGTTTGTCCTGTAGCTGAGTACTATGAAAATATCCCCGCATTATCAGTGTTTCAACATTATTACTGATATTATACTGTGCGAACCAAAAACATCGGTATACGTCGTGCTCTCACTGTTGTTGCCTTACGGTACATTGAAGCTGGCTGAGTCAGAAAATGAACAGCATAAAATTCATGGTGTAGTATCTGTTCTGTACTTGCCTCATTTTCACCTCGTAAGATGACAGCATGTGTTCGCTTCTCGGTTCACTTAACGTCGCTTTATCTGCTAGCAGGGTTAAAAAATAAATACTTAAATTCAGCAGGGTCCTTACGAAGCTGAGTCGTTGTCCTAGTGAGGAAGTGACCTGTATTTTACAGAACCAGAAGGTTAGTTAGGTCTTGTGGTCAGAGTTCCTGGCTACAGATTCAGACTTTCTGTGAAGTAGTGGGTCTGGAACGGGGTCCACTCAGCCTCGTGAGGATAACTGAGGGGCTATTTCAAGGAAACAGCGGCTCCGGTCTAGAAAATCGAGATTAACGGCCGTGGGGATCCGTTGCGCTGACCACGGAACACCCTCTATCCGCTGAAGTTGGCACTAACTTCGCCGACAAGCGGCGGTCGCTCGCTCGGTATAGTTCCCTTGCGGACTAAAACCATGGAGTTTGTTTTGACAGTGACGAGGTCACGAATGGTGGAGCTCCAGTCCTCCATATGCTTTCTTGGCGTTGTACGTAATTAATTAAGCACAGAGACTTTACTTTTGTGGGGATCTAACCTGAACGTGGCTCGGAATAGGTGAACAACTGTGTCCTAAGGAACTAGGTGTACGTCCACTTGTCAGGCCTCGAAGTTACAACTGGATAGCCCTGACGTCACACACAACACCCATTCATCTCGGCCGGCTGACGTATTGTCAGCAGGCGGGTGGAAGGGGCCCGACAGAGAGGCAGGCAGGATGGTCAATGGTGTTTCTCTACTCTTGAGATCCCCCACTGTGGAAGAACAAGAGCGCCAAGAGATCGGGCTCCCTCGAGGGGCAATCATACCCGATGTACAATTGAAAACCCCCAAAGCAAAAAACAGCTCAGCCAAAATGTCTTCAGTATGAAGAAGAGAAGAGCATGCGCCATCATGCGGAAAACAGAGAGTTCAGGCAAGGGTATGGTTACTGGATATCTTCCGTTGTAGCAGTTTGTATACTTCTTCACATCTTCTTTGTTAGGTTCTCTTTCCTTCCTGCTTTCACCCTTACTCGCGAAAGTAGCGCCTATTAGTTTCGCCGTGTCATTTGATTCGCATGTAACTTCGCAAAACCGGTACAGATTCACATCAGATTTGGTACCGCTGGGGAAGTGGAAGGCGAGCAGGGTGGAGCACCAGTAAAACTCGAGAACTGTATCTCTGAGGTGTTCAGTTCTAATCTAGACCGGGACACCGGCTGTCGTAACTGTGGTTAATCGTGGTTTTCTTCGGTTTCTTAAGACAAATATCAGGACAGTGCCTCGAATAAGTCACGACCGCTTCCTTCGAAATCCTCTCCAATTCATCGTTCATGAAACATCTTACCATTTCCGCTTTGAAGTCTGGATACTGATACTATCGTAAAGTAATCCATGAAACAAACTAAGGTTAAGTGGGTTTACTAACATCTGGCATGTTCTGATTACGGTCAAAACTTCTGACACCAGATGTCACGTGAGGGAGTGACTACATACGGGGTCTGAATTGAAGACCGGATCTACTGACCACTTACACACATGACTCGTGACTACAAGCAATAATAACGCCATCAGTAATCTCCACACTTTACATTTCACTGTTACATTCTCCACTAGTCGTTTCCTGGTAACGGCTTTAAGACTGGAGATTCTTCAGCTTCCGCACTGGCTAATACTCCACAACTGACTCGTCGCTTCAAACTGTCCGGTTATGAGGTACAATAGATCATTGTAGTCGCGGTTCAAGGGCCAAGAAGGCCCACCCCTTGTACATCCATTCCTGGTTATAACATCTCGGTAATGACTGCTCAGAAAACACCGTTCCTCACTGTTGTAGTTCAATTGTTGCTTTTAAGAATCTGCTATCTAGCAGCGAGCGTTGTTTCCTTGTTCGTTTAGCGGTCGTTGCCTAGCAACAGGTCTATACAAGCTAGAATAGGAAAACCTAGGCCTACATGCGTTTCTGCGCGCATCTCCTGCGTAAGTAGATAACTATTTGTTGGAGCAATAAAATCGTTTCGAACAAACGTCATAACATAAACACACAAACTGTTGATGGCCAATATATTTCTTCGGTAATACCAAGGATTTCGATATAAGCGAACGAGATTTTCAAAACTGGCATGCAATATCTGAGCGAACGCACTTGAAATTCTTACGCTGTGCGTACATTTCCTGAGTTCTTCCTTTAATTAGCTTCTTCTTTCTCAATTCCTCTTTATTGTGCACTCCTTGATCACTTCTCTTTCCATTTATTCCGTTTCATCCAACCATGTTTATTCTGAACTCGCTCGCTCACTCATGGAGCTGAGCCCTCCTTGGGGAGAAGCCAATTCTGCAGCTACTCAAGAATTCCCCAGCATTTTATGTAACCCGAAGGTTCATTACCGTGTTCGCAAGAGCCCTCCAGCGGTCCCTATCGTGAACCAGATTAATCCAATCCATAACATCCCATCCTATCTCTTTGCGATGCTTATTCTGAACAACAAAAAAATGACGAGATCACCTTGTTGTCTGTGTCCCCAACGTTGATAGGCAACGGCTGGGTAACACGTTCTCGATGCAACAAATACACAGGCAACAATACAATAACTGTTGGACGCGGTGTTTTCTATGAGGTCCGTGTCACATCAAATAATATGTAGTGAAAGGAAAGTAGGCGATTAGTTCTTCTCATGACTTATGTTCTTTCGCTAAATAACTTACTGCTTTTTTTTATTGCTGATGGGGTGGGACTAACTCCCTTGTACTGCGGCCACTTCTGGCCTATTGTACCAGCCCAAGATGATAGGTGAGGGTGATTGTGGAGCAATTGGTGGAATGAAGATTGGCAGGGGAAACCGAAGTACTCTGAGAAAACCTGTCCCAGCGCCACTTTGTCCACCACAAATTCCACTTGACCAGACCCGGGATTGAACCCGGGCCGCCGCGGTGGAAAGCCAGCGACTAGTTAGTTAGTTATTAGAGAGGGTGGGTTTCCCCAGCACTGAGACCTGTATTGGTCCATTGTGCTTCCCTCTATGACTTCTACCAGTCTCTATATCCTACCGGTACTGGTGCTTACCATCAGTCCCGCCCAGCCAGCGAGACCGGCTCTACTAGCTGAGAGGTATCTATAATGCTTCCCCCATCTACCAGAGGTATTAGAGACTGCTGTTGGGCGGGAGACGTCCTTTAATTTGGCTCAGTGACCTCCTTTGGAGATATGAGGTTCTTTTACGTGCCGTAAAGCTACGACACGGGACCCACGGCTTAAAGTCCCTCCCGGAGGACTTGTTCCCGGAGTTTTTCCGCCCTTAAAAATTCGACGACCTCCGCCGGGTATTTGAACCCGCGTACTATGAGTCATGAGGTGGGAACGTTACCTCTAGACTATGGAGGCCGCTAAGCCAGCGACTAACCGCTTGAGCTATGGCGCGGCCTGACTTACTGGGTTACTCTGGTTGGTACAACGCAGACACAAGATTCTGAAGAGAGACCGTACAAGAACTACAATTCACGAAGAGATGAGGTGAACTTAACTGGAGACACTTCCCTCTTCCCGCCAGGCCGTGAACCGAGTCATCAAGTGTCACATGAGCATGTGTTGTGTGTGTGCAGTGTAAAGGAAAAGACAGGCCAGAGGCCCCTCAAGTGCCGTCAATGACAAGTCAGTAGCGGAGCAATTTGTCTGAACAGACCAGCGTAATATGCTCGTGCAATCGTTGGCAACTATAAGAATATAAATCTTAGTGTCTTCAGGGATGAGACGAAGTCTAGTCCGTCAGAAATGAAACCACAGCCTTCATCTTCAGGGTAGAAGAGCAGAGGTTCTATCCTCTTCCTGTGCCCTGCTTGCCGTCTGCTTCTTGCTAATTTCTTCTGCGCCTCATCCTACGACCCTTAGAATGGAGGCAGCATGTTCTACCGAAACGTCGAGTACATGGAGTCACATAGCACGAGATAGCACTTTTCACAACGTGACATACTAGAAGTAATGGAAATTCTTTTGTAAACGTAAAAGGTAAAAGGTACAGCTATGCCTGTAACAACCCGTGAAGGCTCATAGGGTTGTGAGACGTCGAGGCTCCAATGTTTCTCTAGACAATCGGCTCACAGATGGTGGTGAGGCTGTCACTCTTACGCGCTGACTGCCCTCTACCCCCAGGAAGATTCCTGGTTCTCATTTCTGTTAGAGGCTGAGTCGACCCCAGGGGCCATAATGCGGCTGGAAGGATTAGATCAATTGAAAAATCCAGTGACCTCTATGGGAACTGAACCCACGACCTTCTTTCGTACTAAAATAAATCACATTTTAAACGTTACTTTTTTCCTTGAAGTTTCTAACATTGTACAGTGGAGCTCATTCAAAATGAAATACAAAAACCACCCAAATAAAACGTATTCAAGAAAGGCTAACAAGTATAAGAAAGTGAAATTACGTGTTGAAACGCCCGCTCTCTGTTCTTTTGGATATATGTTTCTTCTTGTAAGAGAACCACAAATATAAAGATTCCGTAACACTAAGAAGGCAAGACGCTGTAGAAAAAAGAAAAAGACACAAGCTGTGACACTGTTACCTCGCTGCTACACATACAAGCAAAAATAGTTCCAGAACAAGGAAGATAAATCCCAAAATCCCTCGGAAATCTTCCTCCCGGGCCATTATGCAGTAAACAAAGGTTGAAGGGTATCCCTTTCACTGAGCTCAGGACCCTACATCCTAACACTGTCAAGTATGCAGTCTTACCCAAGGAAAAAAGACCCCTCTGAAAACTACAAGGAGTTCGTTACAACTAACAAACCTCAGGCACACCATCCATCTTCATGAGGTCACAACATTTCAACTGTTGGAGCTTGGATATTGCGTTTACCCAGAAAACATGGCAGTATAACACACCGATTTCTCGTTTCCGGGTAACATCAATACTATACTCGTATTTGAGAGCGGAACTGGGAGTGCACGAGAAAATTCAGATTTGAGGTTCACAGAGAGGTGACGGCGTGTAGTCCGGCGAATGTCAACCGACGTTTCGGACGTATTCATTCATGGAGCTGAGACCTTCTTGAAAAACCTCCAGAACTTCCAAGCATTTTCTGGAACCCGAAGGTTCATTACCGTGTTCACAAGAGCCATCCACTGGTCCCTATCCTGAGCCAGATCAATCCAGTCCATACCATGACATCCGATCTAAGATCCATTTTAATATTATCCAGCCACCTACGCCTTAATCTTACTAGTGGTCTCTTTTCTTCTAGCTTTCCCCACCAGTATCCTACATGCATTCCTCTTATCACCCATTCGTACTACATGCCCGGCCCACCTCATCCACCTTGACTTGATCGTTCTAATTATACTAGGAGAAGAGTACAAGTTGTGGAGCTCCTTATGAATCATCTCCATCTTCAGGGTTGAAAATTAAACCACGTAATAAAATAGCATGAAGCAGACATCAAGCAAAAAGCTTGGGATGATAGTTTCTTTTGGGGCCCACTCTTCGACTCTGGTTGCGATGTTCCTCCGAAACGTCGGTTGGCTCTTAACAGATTACACGGCCTCGCATACGAGAAGGGAGACACTGCAGTTGCGGGTTCAAGGTTCCACGTTGAGAACTGAAGGCAAGAGATAGCTGTGCATTTCTTGGATGTTCCGGAGTATGATCTCTATATATCCAGCCCAACTATGGAGGGTTCAGAAATATGTCAAAGATGGGAAAGCCTTGGGGAGGCTTCCAGCTGGTGCGCGGCATTGTTAAGGGGGCTGCATGGGAATGACAATAGAACACAACACTGTAGGGCGGGGCGCATGCGCAGTATGGCAACAGAAGGCACGGTCTTTATGTTGGATTTATGCGAGATGGCAGTTGAATATGAGAAAATGGAGTAGCAGCAGCGGCTCCTCGCTAAAGAAACCCGTCAGAACACACAATCCTACCATCACGTTTAAAACCGAAGGACTATGCAGACAAACTAACGATAAGCCTTCTGGTACGTATTCCCGAACTGAACACTTTCGTGGTTACTCCCAGTCCCTCCAGGCAAATTCGGGGATATTACCTTAAATTAGGCTACTACAGTTCCCTTGCACATTCGTCGAATTCACTACTTATTGTCATCCAATCATTCGACGCTCACAGCCCGAGTTTTTGACTACGTTAACAAAAATATAAAATAATAATAATAATAATAATAATAATAATAATAATAATAATACAAACAAAAACAAACTTCGTGGCATGCAGTTCGCAAGCGAACTATACCGACCGAGCGACCGCCGCTTGTCGGCGAAGTTAGTGCCAACTCTAGCGGATAGAGGGTGTCGCGAGGTCAGCGCAACGAATCCCCACAGCCGTTAATCTCGGTTTTCTAGACCGGAGCCGCTATTTCCTTGAAACAGCTCCACAATTAATAAAAATAATGTAAGTTAGGTGAAGTTGTCCCGTAATTAATTAAGCACCACGCCACGAACACGTATGGGAGAGTGGAGATATACCTCCACCATTCTTGACTTCGGTATTAGACAAAAGCGAATGATCAGTTTCACGCCACAACTACTTTACCCCAGAAAAAAAGCGTCTCTGCTACCCATCGTATAGGAGGCTGGATATCTTGCCCCTCCCGGTAAACGAACCCCGGCCTTTCAGTCCGTCGTTTTATCGACTGAGCTATCCCGAAAATAAAAATGATAATAACTGCCATGAGATTACAAATTCTATTATCATTTTATGCTATTAGTCCTTACCTCTACGTTGCAGTCCCTTCGCTTCCCTACTGAACCCCTGTACGTACAGAAAGCTGTCATCTCTCTATCTTCAGACCTGGGGTTCTGGCTATGAACATTACTGTCTCCCGTGATATGACGGCGTGTAGTTTCGGAGACATCTGTTGCTTCCCTTCCCCACTAAAAGAGGAATCTGCTGTTTTCCTCATAAACGGATTCCACTCTTCACAAACACAGGCATAACGGCCTCATGTCCAGTCTTCATATTCTCATGTATTTGGGTTGTGTGACTACAGACGCGGTAAAGGTAAAGCTAAATGTATTCCTGTAACAGGCCGTGGATGCCCATAGGGTTGTGAGACGTCGAGGCTCCCACATTTTCTAGACAGTCGGCTCACAGATGGGGGTGAGGTTGTCAGCCTTACGTGCCGGCCGGCCGCCCTTTATCCCTCAGGAAGATTCCTGGTACCGAATCTGTTAGAGACCGAGCCGACCCCAGGGCCATAGTGAGGCTGGAAGGATTAGGTGAATTGAAAAAAAAAATCCTCGAACCAGCGACCTGCCGGCTTGTAGCATAGTGCCTCAACCAACTACGATACCGCGTGCCCTATAAATGTGGTAAGCAGTGGATATTGGGTTTACTGAACACACCAATCGGAACTACAAGTAATTATAGCGCTACCGCTAATCTCAACAGTCACCACAGCACCCACTAAGCCTTTTCAAGCCTGTCTGAATCAGCCGTTCCCTGACAAAGGCTTCTAACAATGGAGATTCTTCAGTTTCGCGAGTTCGTGCCCCCTTGTCACAGCCTCCCATGCAACTACAAACTCCGGGACTGTCAGTCCAATTCTCTGCTGCAACTACCAACCATCTCGTTGCCATCTCTTCTCAATAATTCTCAACTCAAAGTCAAAGTCATATTGCGACTGACGGTCAGTCAGTCAGTAAGTCTTGGTGTCGAGCCCCAGATATTAATTATTACCGTTTGACAGTTACGGCCATATTTTTGCGGGGCGCCCTCTCTGACGAGAGGACGGGTCTGTTTTTTCATATACTGCTAGCCCCTGCCAGCGCGGTTTTCTCGGGTCTGAGTCCCTTTGGACTCGCGACCATATTTTACTGTCTCAGGCATCGTTATAAAGCGTCGGTTCGGAAAACACCGTTCCTATATTGTCGCGCGAATGTTCATTTCCGCGGGAACGTGTTCACTGAGCCGTTGCCTAGAAATTGCTGTTAGCTGATTCGCCTATTTCATAGCAAGGACTGTACACCAATAAATATGTATAAAGACAAACAGGACCACTTTCACTAACCGCCACTGCACGGGTAGGGTGGGGATATAATGAGGACGGCAGGTCATCCATTGTGAGTGTGCCCATTATTTAAAGAGCACGGCATAAGACATCACCTCTCTAATAGATTGCGGCAGCGAGAGAGACCAGCGGTAACAATGGGTCGCGTGCGCTAGGGAGAGAAGTTGAGAGCCACGGAGTGAACTTCCTGAAGCAGCTGGGTAGCAACGTTATATTGTGTTCATCTTCATGTTACTCTGAGAACGGAGGAAGTATGTTGAGCGTTGGCGAAACGTTGATATCTACAATGGGAATGAGAGTGAGTCGCTGTCAGTTAGGGACGCAGCAAGCTTCTAGACTCTACATTCAACACAGTAAGATTGCCTACACACGACTAATTACTTAAGCATTACGCAATGAAAGTGTATGGGCGAGTGGATGTATAGATCCACAAGTTCTTGACCTAGGCACTAGTTGGAGGTGGACAGTCAGCCGCTTAACCTGCTGGGAATGATCTAACCGTTAGATAAGAGGCTGGGTGGGCCTCAGAACCGGCATGGACAACATTGAGAAAATCTTTTACCCTACCGGGACTCGAACTCCGACCCCTTGGACGTCCAACCCGTAAACAGTCGCTATACCGACTGCACCACCCCTGCTACGTGCGTCAATCGGACTCTTGGAGCGGGAAATAGCTCCCGTTCATCACCACGTCGGGTTAGCTCAGTACGTACTGTGACTGGTCTACTGGCTAGACGAGCAGGGAAGCGTGGTTCGAGTCCTTGCAGAAGTATAGGGGTTCTCTTCCCCCTCTATAAGCAACGTCAAGAATCAAAGCAAATAAATTAAGTGGCTTTTGGACTAAAAGTGTACTCAGCATTTCTTGATTTGTTTTGCGTCGCTTTCTTTCTACAGAAAAAAGTACACCTACACATTGGATACAACAAAAACAAAATCCGTGGCTTTAGTCTGCAAGCGAACTATACCGACCGAGCGACCGCCGCTTGTCGGCGAAGTTAGTACTAACTTTGGCGGATAGAGGATGTCGCGTAGTCAGCGCAACAAATCCCCACTGCCTTTAATCTCTAAGACGAAAAAAAGAAAAGGTAAAATTGTCCATGTGATTAAATAATTAAACATCACGCAATGAAGGTGTGTGGGGGAATGGAGTTATATCTCCACTATTCTTAACCCCGGCACTAGATGGAGGTGAGTGGTCAGTTTCAAGTCCCGTACCCATTTGGTAGGAGGCTGGACGTTCTCCCGAACCAATCCGGACTAATGAATTTCGGAGGAATGTAAAATGCAAAGCGACTTCCGGCAGTAACAAGAGACACGTTGGGCAAACCTTACCCTCAGCGCCCTACTGCACCAATTTAATACTCTTTAGTGATAATGGATTTGACAGACATTGAATACTGTCTCAGCTGAGATAACTATGGGGGGGGGGAAGTACTTTACGGTACTTTAACCAATGATTAGGTAGAAAATCGCATATCCACAGAAAAAACACCACCATCCTCCCGTGTCATGTACTGCAAGGCAAAACAGATGTCCATTTCAGAACCCTCTAACTGTAAATTTAAGTCTTTCAGGATGAAGGAAAAATAGAGCCCCCCGCCCTGTAATCGCAATGGGTTCTGCATTTATGAAAAATTCATGCCTCCTCTAACAGTCAATAGGGCAATTTACACGTAACAGCAGGGGAAAAAATGAGGGTTTGAAAGAAGAAGGGGATTATTCAACAATGACTGGAGATTGAGCGATGGCGGGCTGTAGTCACGTGACAACCGTGTAGACGTCCTGATGCAGGGCTTTCAGGCTTTTGTCTAGTTATGAGAGGGTCGACACACTTAGCAATATGGATCTTTCTCAGTACATTACTCGTATATGACGAACAAAGTCATTCAGAATTACGACTGGAGCAAGTCTGTTCAGATGAAATCCTGATTGTTCGAGGCTGATTCGCTTCATAATGTGCTCTAAAATTACCAGTGGATTACTGCAACAGTTTCTGCTTCTTACGAAGGTTCCTTGAAGAATATGCACTCAATTTCTTACTGACATACAAACCAACTCATTGTACGTCTAAAACACTTCTGAGCGCACGTCATACGTTGGGGAGCCAGGATAGCGCAGTCGGTATAGCGACTGGATACGTGATACGACTGGGAGGTCAGAGTTCGAGACCTGGTAGGTCAAGAATTTTCTCTTCTCCATGTCGCTCAGACCGGCTCCGAGGTCCACCCAGCCTCATATCCAGCGGGTACAGGTGGTAAAGCGGCCGGGGTGTGAAGCAGACCAATCGCCACCAACTAGTGCCGAAAAAAGCCGTGGCCTGTAGTCCGCAAGCGAAATATACCGACCGAGTAACCGCCGCTTGTCGGCGAAGTTAGCGCCAACTGTTGCGGATAGAGGATGTCATGTGATTAGCGCAACGGGTCCCCACGGCCGTTAATCTCGGTTGAAAAAGTGGATCTATATAGCCACTCCCCCCATACGTGTTCATGGCGTAGTGTTTCATTAGTTGAGCACAGGGACAACGTCACGCCATGCCTTGAGTACGCAACCTTAAGGAAGAAAATTCAAAGCTCGGACCAGAGATCACTATCATCACTGAGGTTTCCATTAGTTTCCGTCAGTTTCGCCTCGACAATGTGGGGAGAGCGACCCATACCAGGCCGCAAACACTTCCTTTTGTACCGTAAGGACCAACTAGTCCTATCATTCGACACCACTCGGTCTGGGTAACTAATAAAAGGTAAAGTTGTCCCTGTGCTTAACTAATTAAGCACTGCGCTATGAAGGCGTATAGGGGAGTGGATGTATAGATTTACATCTTTTTGACTTCGGCACTAGTTGGAGATTAGTGGTCAGCTTCACGCCCCGGCCACTTTAACCCCGGAAAAAGAGCCCCCGGTACCAATTGTATAGGAGGCTGGGTGGGCCACAGAGCCGGTCTGGACGATATGGAAAAGAGACAATTCTTGGTCCTACCGGGACTCGAACTCTGACCCCTCAGTCGTCCAGCCAGTAGCCAGCCGCTAGACCGCCGCTATAACGACTGCGCTATACCGGCTCAGAATAACAAATTACGTATTTAAATAAACCATAAACAAAAATTACAAAAGGTTTGCAATGAGCCATTTACGTAATTCTGTAAAATGTATTGTGACGGTGTATTTTTTACTCTTCTTTCTCATAGACAACAACATTGATCTAAGACGTAGCAAAGTTTTTAACCATTTAAAGCCCGGCGATCACTACACTGTCAAGTGTTAGGGGTGACTATAGACGGGGTATGGATAGGTGAGTGGATTTATTGATGACTTATATATCATTTGGAATAAATTCGGTTTGTAAAGGGATAAAGACTTTTTCCTCCTGGCCACTTCAAGACACATGATACAGTGACATTACTCATTCGGACTCACCCCGCCAGCTCCCGCCAGCCCCAGTCAGCCCCAGTCAGCCCCAGCCAGCCCCAGCCAGCCCCAGCCAGCACACATCCAATGCCACGCTGCTCGCAACGCCTACGGTTTCCAGCATTACTTTCCCAAAAAAAGCAAACGATTTTCTGAGAAATTTCCCGAATGCTGCGTTCATTAAATTATTTTTTTATCGCTGCAGTAAATTTCTTCGACTAATATTACAGGTCAATTCTATCATAAATCTTCCTAAATTACACGTTTACGTTGTTCCAAACTTTGGAAGCTAAGTGCTACAATCCTCTCGCTATACCTGGGGGGGCCACGTTTACTTCGGGAAGCAAGAAAAGTAATTACAAACTGCCCTCACAGGACAACAGCAGGGCACGTGGAGAAATGTAAAATCTTGAACTTTTTTCGTCTAAATGTATCATTCATAAGAAGCAGATACAGCACAGTCGATATAGTGACTAGATATTAGTGGGACGGCCGAGAGGTCGGAGTTCAAGTCTTGGCAGGGACGAGATTTTGTCTTCACATCGTCCAGACCAGCGTCATATCCAATGGGTACTGGGGGCTCTTTCTCCCCGATACAACCGCCGCTGTGAGAACCTCAAACCCAATAAATTTGTGTACATATGTGTTGGCAGAAGGTTTGTTAACACGCAGACAGAACTTCCTACTATAAAAAAACAGAAAGAGAGAAAGAAGAGCTGACGTCCACAAGCAAGTCCAAGAGCCTTGTACTCAATGCAGAGGCAGTTAACCGTATTCCTGGTAGCTATATGTCGGTCACATGTCAGTCACCTTCGAAACTGTCCCACATCCCACCATGTCACACACCCTCTCCCAGCTTTGTCAATGCCGCCATCTCCCACACCCCACCCCCGACTCCAATGCTAATTTTCTACTCGGGGTCCTTCCAGAAGACACCCTCTTTTACAGGGGTGGAGAAACACTGATACATACGCCTATGCGCCAGATATTTACTAGGTGGAAGTAAAGTAAGTAACAGGCCGTGGAGGCCCACAGGGTTGAGAGACGTTGAGGTTCCCACATTTTCTAGACAATCAGCTCATAGACGGCGGTAAGGTTGTCAGCTCTACGCGCCGGTCGCCCTTTATCCCCAAGAACATTCCTGGTACTCATTTCTGTTAAGAGGCTGGGTCGACCCCACGGCCATAGTGCGGCTGGAAGGATTAGGCCAATTGAAAAAAATCCAATGACCTATCGGAACTTGAACCCGCGACCTTCCGACTTGTAGCATAGTACCTAAACCAACTACGCTACTGCAAGCCCCCATTTACTAGGTGGAAACATGCAAAGTTCACAATCTGCTTCATTAATTAACCCTTTAAAGACGGACTGGTCGGTCAGCTAAATTGCTGATGGTCCTCGCTAGCAGAGTCCGGACCAATCAGACAGATGGCTGGGTAGGCCACAACGCCGGTCTGGACACAGTGACGTAAAGTTTTTTAGTTGACCCAATCCTTCCAGCTGCACTAAGGCCCTGGGGTAGGCCGCAGTTAGTCGCTGGCGTCCCACCGGGTCTGGTCAAGTGGGATTTGTGGTGGACAAAGTGGCGCTGGGGTGGGTTTTGTCCGAGTACTTCGGTTTCCCCTGCCAATCTTCATTCCACCAAATTCTCCAAGATCATAATCACCCGGGGCAGGTACAATAGGCCAATCAGTGGCCGCCGTGCCGAGTGGACCCAGTTGGACTCCACCCACCACTAAACGAACTCGAGATTGTCACCCCTTCCATGAAGACATCTGGTTCATATACAGTAACCTATATAGGGGATGAAACACATGGCATACATGTAAAGTGAGGGAGAACTAGGACAAACCAATTTGTAACATGCCCTCTTCTTTTCCACATCAGCGGAGATGGTTGAAACGTCATCTCGTCTACTTCTCGCCAGCACTTTGTGCAGATGCACGTCTTCGCAGTATTCTTGTGGTTCCCTGCTTAATTATCAACAAAATATAATTTTATGTTTCTATACATGCCCACGGCATGTACTGTCTTCGCTCGCTTGGAAACCAGGATCGTGGGTTCGAATCCCACTCAGGGCATGGAGGTTTAGTTTGTGTGTGCGCGTTTTTATGTGTTTGTGTACAGGTAGAGACCTTGCGACGAACTGATCACCCGCCCAAGGAGTCTTACCGGATGTGTAAGATGAAGAAAACCCGAAGTGAACGGAGAAGTTCATGGAGGTAGGCCTAGGCACACTGGGGCTGTAGTGCCAAGGAAAAAAAAAATACATGCCCAGAGCTTTGGAGCCATGGTCTTCCCTTTGTCTTCTGCCGACTCCATAACAGGGTGCAGCCCGCCGTAGATAGGGGTAAAAGATATACAAATGGATCGTGTTCCTTGAAGAAAAATAAAACAAGAGGTTCATCTTCCGGTTTCATTACAGAAAAGAGATTCTGATTATTCTGAAGTTCTCTGTATTATCTGATAACAGCTGAATTTTTAAACACTGAAAGGCTTCGTGTATACTCCATCTATGTGAAGGATGACGCGTCATCACAATTAGTGACGTAGACGATTGCATAAATTACTAGATTCTCTTCTCAACACACTTCTGATATTCAAACAAAACAAACTCCGTGGCTTGAGTCCGCAAGCGAACTATACCGACCGAGCGACCGCCGCTTGTCGGCGAAGTTAGTGCCAACTTTAGCGGATAGAGGGTGTCACGTGGTCAGCGCAACAAAGCCCCACGGCTATTAATTTCGGTTTTCTAGACCGAAGCCGCTATTCCCTTGAAATAACTCCTCAATTATCCTCACGAGGCTGAGTGGACCCCGATCCAGAGCCACTACTACTCAGAAAATCTGGTAGCGCCGGGAATCGAACCTGGGACCTCTCGATCTGTAGCCAGGAACTCTGACCTCTAGACCACAAAGGCGGTCGTCCCAATTTTCAAGCACCGGTGGAAAATTCAGACGTACTGATACAGGCCTATGCTTCCAGGGGCTGCCTACACAAGGAGTGACGTGCCTTGGTTCACAGACTAGATGGACGTTACTTCAATTCACATAAAATTGTCATACACTTCCAGATTTTTGTTATGTAAGAGTTAACCCTTATAAATACTGCAGAGGAGTCATGGTTAAACTTCCGGTAGGGGCAAGACATTTGTCTCTTCTCCGTATGTTCAGACAGGCTCTGGGGCCCATCCAGTTGAGTATACGCTTGGTACCGTGAGCTGTTTCCCCGTGGGTTAAGACGTAGGGGCGTGAAGCTGACCATAAACCTCCAACTAGTGCCGAGTTTAAAAATGGTGCAGATATACGTTCAGTCCCCCGTACGTCTTCACAGCGTCATGCTTAATTACTTAAACACAGGGACAAATTTATCTTTATCTTACGCTTTAAAATATTTTTAAATTTTTAAAAATGTTTGAAGAATTTATTTTGGGGGTATACATCCACTCCCACATACGCCTTCATGGCGTAGTGCTTAATTAGTTAAGCAAAGGGACAACCTTATCTTACCATAACAATTTTTATTTGGTTATCAACTTCATCCGGTGCGCACATTTCAGTGAAGCAGTCTTAAGTATGAGCGCAGGCCCGTGTCATTGCAAACTGCGCATGAGCACAATAACATGCCACTTCGTCAGAAACGTGTCCGTTTCTGTCCACAGAAAACACGGTCTGTTTCCTTATATGGTTATCTACAGAACTGCGCAAAGCGAATGGGGGGGGGGGCTGGTTATCGAAACCGTGTGAAGGGGCACAGAAAACATTTTGCCTATGGTAAAGCCATACGAAGAGGCTTACCAACTGCTAGCGGGTGTACATTTTATTCATGTCACTTTTCCATATTTTGCGAATGATTTGCAGCCGCACATTCGCAACGGGCCAATATATGCACTAGCTCGCGGTATGGCGACAGGTTACTGGATTCCGAGGTTCCATTCCCGGCAGCGTCTACACCTGTTCTGAGGCGCACCCAGCCTCCTATCCGGTTGGAACCGTGGGATCTTGACCTGGGAATAAAGCGGCAGAGGCGTGAATCTGACCACTCTCCTTCATACTGTTCCGAGGATCGCCGCAGAGCGACTCCTGAAGTCGTGAGACATTAAAATATGGCCATGAGTCCCGCGGGACTCGGAACTAAGGATGACTGTACTGGCGAGGACTGAAATAATTTACCCGACCGCCAAACCGGCCCCAGAGCCAGTCTGGACGCTGTGCACAAGAAAAAATTCTCCTGCCCTTACCAGGAATCAAATCCCGGTCATCAAGCCCGCAGCTTAGGCGCTACATCGACTCAGGTATCCGCCCTCCCCTGCCCTGAAGGCGCAGAACACTAGAACTGAGAACTGAAATACTTGCCAGCGCCTACGTACATCTGTCCTCTGGATAAAGGTTACGCGGTGTATCTGGAACAATATATTGACTTTCTGCGTTATTTGGCAACCCGTCATACACTTCATTATGGGAAATGAAGGAAACCTACTGTTATTGCTCTTACGAAATGACAACGTCCCACCACCTCGTTTTTATTATTTCCAGGATGGTAAAGGTAAAGTTGGCCGACCACAGTGGCCGCGCGGTCTAAGGCATGAACTGTCTTCCCTTGCCCCAACGCTGGGTTCGTGCGTTCGAATCCCAATCAAGGCATGGATGTCTGTGTGCGTTTATTCTGTGTGTAGGTAGCGGCTGATCCCCCGTCCAAGGAGTCCTACCGACTGTGTATAGGATTAAGGAACTAAGGTGCAACAAAGAACTGTAGAGGCATTCATGAAGGACTAAAAGCTATGTTTCACTAATTAAGCACTACACCATGAATGAGTATCAGTATAGCTCCACAATTGTTGACCTCGATACCAGATAGAGATGAGCGGTCAGTTTCACGCCCCAGCCGCTTTACCTTCGGGGGAAAGAGACCCCCAGTACCCACTGGATAGCAGGCTGGGTGGGCCTCAAGGCCCGTATATACAACGTGGAGAAGTGAAAGTTCTTCAGCCTACCGGAACTCGAACTCCGACCCATCCGTCGTCCAGCCAGTGGCCGGTCGCTGTACCGGCTCAGGATACTATCATTAAATTGAGAACAGAATATTACAGAATTCCTATTTACAGTTTATTTAACATAATCGGACATGTACGTTGCTTTAACAGAATATATATATATATATATTTTTTTTTTTCACGGTAACAGTGTTTCTATTTTCCATTCTACGAGGAATAAAACACAGCAACAAAAGTTGCATATCTGTCGAATATGTATTTTCACATACTATTTCAAGGCCCTATATTACGAGGCTCCAATAAGCGCTCCCATCTCACAAGCCCGTAAGTCAGTCATGCTGTCATTGCTGATTATAACAAAACAAACTCCGTGGCCTGTAGTCCGCAAGCGAACTATACCGACCGAGCGATCGCCGCTTGTCAGCGAAGTTAGTGCCAACTTCAGCGGACAGAATGTGTCGCGTGGTCAGCGCAACGGATCCCCACGGCCGTTAATCTCGGTTTTCTAGACCGGAGGCGCTATTTCCATTAAATAGCTCCTCAATTATCCTCACGAGGCTGAGTAGACCCGGTTCCAGACCCACTACTTCTCAGAAAATCCGGTAGCGCCGGGAATCGAACCCGGACCTCTGGTCTGCAGCCAGGAACTCTGACCACTAGACCACAGAGGCGGTGGAATGTATGACATGAACATTATTTGTTTGTATTTATTTCTGGGCCAGCACGGAAAATCTGAAATGTGTTTTATGAATGTCAGAGAGCCAAGTCACGGAATGTTGGAATGACAATCAAACAGCAGCAACGCAGTTCTGAGAACCTCCTCCAGACAGTCACTAATCTCTTAGAGAAATGAGGCAGGATTGGCTGTCATGTTCCTGAGGTGCATGTATATATAGCGTATGGTTGGGGAGGTGGTGCGGAGTTAGCACACAGTTCCTCCACAGAGCTGAGGACAGTCACCTCCGAGTATTTACATCATCTACAATGAAGTGGCGCTGCAGTACAAGAACCGTTTGGGTAATAATACTGGCTACAGCACTTGCAGACTGCACACAGAAGAGAGCCAAGCATCACTCCAAGGAAGGGCGGCTACGAATATCACCACTTAAAGTACGTTACAATTATATTACTATTATACGTATAGTAGCCGGGAGAGCTCAGTCGGTATAGCGACGGGCTGGACGGCCGGTGTTCGATTCCTGGCAGGGGCAAGAGATTTCCTCTACTCCGCAACGTCTAGACCGGGCTCTGGGGCCCACCCAGTCTCCTATCCAATGAGTATAAGACGCTCATTAACCTGGGTTAAAGCGGTCGTAGCGTGAAGCTGACCACTCACCTCCATCTAATGCCCCGGTCTAAAATGGTGGAGATATAGTATGTCCAATCCCTCACACGTCTTCGTGACGTGGGGCTTAATTAAGCACAAGGACAACTTTACCTCTAGTGCTATATGTATATGTAAAACTATATTTTACACGTTGTTTTGCATGGGTGTGAAAGTTGGTCTCTAGCTCTAAGCAAAGAACAATGACGGGGGGTGAAGGAACCGATCTTCCGGGTTGTAACGTTGTGTGGTTAGGTACAAATCCATAAAAATGTTGGAGGAACATATCGCCTCCATCTTCAGGGTCGAAAAGTAAAAACATAAAGTGGTAAAGTATGAAAATGGAAGTGATACGTTCCTCCGAAACGTCTGTTAACCTACATTGTATATATAAAAAAAGACAGAGGGTGTCTGGGTACAGAGAGCTGAAGCAATTTATTCTGACATAAGCAAACTAATCACAAACTTCGAACCGATACCGGGTTCAAGAATACGTGGAGCTACATCTTTACACCTCCATACGTCTTTGCTTGGCTTACTCTTCGACCTTGAAAATGGAGGCGGCATGCTTCCCCGAAACAGTGGTTCACTTTTAACCGACTAAATGCAGCTACATCCTAAAAGAACTCTTCAAATTCCACACTTTATGGTTGTTACAATAGTACTATTTTTTTTTTCAAAAAAAAAAAAAAAGGAAAAAGTTCCTCTCTTTGAAAATATAGACCCATTGCTATTCTCTGCAATTTTTTTCAAAAATTTTTAATTTATCATACATGATCACGTTTATCACTTTTTAAGTCTAAAGTAAACCCTTCCTAACATGGTATTATCAAATCTGTCACAGTGACTTTCCTTGACTTTGTTACTCATTTAGTCTGTTCACAAGGCCAAACTCGCTGCAAAAGTGCTGTAGATGTATATGTTTCTAGAAGTAAGAATCACCAGTTGGTGAGCATAAGGTGGTGAACAGTCTATCTGTAGCTCAAACCTTTGCCAACTTCATAAGTATCACAATCAATATACTTTTTTTTAATTGTTTAATTCAGTTCCGTTACACTTACTATTGTTGTAAGTAAAGTAAAGTAAAGCTATCCCTGTAACAGACCGTGGAGGACCATAGGGTTGTGAGACGTTGAGGTTCCAACATTATCTAGACCAGTGTTTCCCAACCTTTTTGATGCCGCGGACCCCCCTGTACCGAATGTTAATTGACCACGGCCCCCATAAAACGCAAAATGGATTTTTTTATATTTTACATATCATAAAAGTGAAGCAGTAACTTAAAATTTTACAACACTAAATGTGTCATTTATGACAATAAAATACTGTTATAAATGGAGCTCACGCGGAAGATCACGAACATATCAATTAGGCCTAATATTATAAATTTAACACTCACCTAATCAACGATCCACACTTTAACACCGATCCATCTTATATAAATAAGATCGTGAACAAATTGAAAATCAGAAGTTGCGTTGTGAACTCAATTATTTGAACAAGAGCAGAAAAACTGAACGTTAAACCGAGAAAAACACACTTGTATAATATTATAAAAATTCACTGCACAAAAACTAAAGACACACAGGTTGTTCGCTCTGCCACTGAAATGAATAAGAAACTGGTCAATGGTCCCAGCTTCATTCCCAACCAAAGGGCGATGGATTTAGTGGGGAGGGGGAGAATGGTCAGACAGCAGATAAGGAGGACAACAGTCCGCCCTGAAACACGGGTCTGAGATGCAATGTCCCGGCCAAAAGAAA
Source organism: Cryptotermes secundus (assembly GCF_002891405.2). Taxonomy (NCBI): domain Eukaryota; kingdom Metazoa; phylum Arthropoda; class Insecta; order Blattodea; family Kalotermitidae; genus Cryptotermes; species Cryptotermes secundus. Next base: position 247,016 of record NW_019739959.1, read on the forward strand.
ATGTCCCTGGAAAAAGCTACACGAATCGTTGATTGTTCACCTCTGCTTTACAAAAGGGAGAAGCAACGGTACCAACAGTCCCCTTAAGTTTTACTTCAACCATGTTCCTCAAGAGCCAGAGATATACACTGCAAATATCCCAGGTGTGAGGTACATGATAAGATAAAGTTTAATGAAAATAAACTATCCCGCGGACCCCTGGGGGTCCGCGGACCACAGGTTGCGAACCACTGATCTAGACAATCGGCTCAGAGATGGCGGTAAGGTTGTCGGCCTTACGCGCCGGCCGCGCTTTTCTCCCCAGGAAAATTATTTAATTAATTCCTGGTACTCATTTCTGTTAGAGGCTGAGTCGACCCCAGGGCCATAGTGCGGCTAAGAATTAGGTATATTGAAAAAAATTCAATGACTTCATCGGGACTTGAACCCGCGACCTTCCGGCTTGTAGCATAGTGCCTCAACCAACTACAAATCATTAAATATTCAGTTACAGCTCTCTTTCTATTCCTGGAACTGCTGTAGGAAAAATTATTTCAGATGGATAATTTCTGTAGACTTTTATAGTGGTTACTACCCTGTCCTAACATATGTAATATTGTTCATCCAAAATAATTGCTTTTCTGGGCTATATTCTTTTCTCCCTTAGTTTATTTATTTAAAGTATGATGGGGCCCATTACAACTTTCATGATACTTTCTTTCATTTCTCAGAGAGCCGGCGCCCTGAAATCATGCTCCAGGTGTCCAGCGTGGTCAGGTGACAACGGTGGCCATGCTGCAGCCCTTCTGTACAGAACAGGGCTGAAGCCTGTCGCCCGCAACAAGGCCATTCTGCTAATACTATTACACGAATATAAACGCCTGATACGATTTCAGCGATGTTACTTCAATGTAATCTCTTGCATCGTGGATGAATGAATGTTTACTTACGGACAAAATAAATTTCTAAAAAGGTATCTAGGTCAACGTGATCAGTAACACCAACAGCAAAGTTGATCTGTGAAGTTAAAACCACATTTTTAGTGATTCATTTTACACCCCCCCCCCAATTCTACAATAAAAATCTAGAAATTCTAGTGGATTCTAAACGCTGAAGTCAATTTAGTACCGCAGGAGGGGGATCTTATATTTGATGCATTAACAGACGGCCGATGTGACACGCTCGGCACAGTGTCCGAAGAGGACTTGCTCCAACGTCGTCACGCTATGAAATTTATAACATCTTATTTTGATGTATGGGGCCCGTTTATACTAGCTAACCACCTGCCCAAAAGAACTCTTGCCATACCAGACATTGCGATGGAAATATTTAAATTATACAAGCAGAACAAATGGGGACCTCGAACTCTTCAGTGTCTATCGATGTCAGACAATCTTATGCGCGGAACAAACCTACACTGATCTTGCACATGTTTCGACTGGTTTACTTTACAAACGTATCCTTATTTTCTTCAGTTACTCCAATCTAACGCTGCTCTATCTTCGGTTTATCCATAGTCATGATGCGCTGTAACCCTGTCTCATTCTTGGGACAATTAAAGAGACGATTTTTGCAATCCGCCTTCCTACCAGACCGGACATAATACACGTAAATACCCGTCAAATAATAAAACTGCACGCATACCAACAGGCCTCCAAGCAGGGAAACTGTAGCCCTATGTCCGCAAAAACGCCATGACATAACATTATGATTGTAACAACCTACCTTAATAGGTCATATTATATGTAGAGTTCTTAATTATATTTTAATTATGTGACTTAACTCGTTTCAAATCTTTATGTTATTGTATCTCGTTTTATATTATTATATTATGGTATATTGTCGAAAATCCAACACTGCACTGAATTATACAGTATGCAATTCAATAGCTTAAGAACATGTTAATTGCGTATTTGCCTGATGATGGTTTTCTAAAAAGCCGAAACATGTAGCAAAATACTGTTAAACATAAACTGTTTTGTTGTTGTGTTGTGATGAATTTTAATAAAGACATTTATAATCAAAATATTAGTACAGCCGTTTGTCCTTACGAAATGTTGTCCATCTGCCCTGTTACTCCTCCCTCCTTAAGTCCAATATTCCGCCCACCCCCCACAAAAAGTAACTAAAAAGTAGGGGTATCCCTGTTAACAGGGCGTGAGGGCCCATAGGGTTGTGAGATGTTGAAGTTCCCACATTATCTAGACAATCGGCTCACAGATGGCGGTAAGGTTCTCAGCCTTACGCGCCGGCCGCCCTTTAACCCCAAGAACATTCCTGGTACTCATTTCTGTTAGAGGCTGAGTCGACCCCAGGGCCATAGTGCGGCTGGAAGGATTAGGTCAACTGAAAAAAGAATCCAATGACCTCATCGGAACCCACAGACCCACTCTGTTCTAAAATACCCTCAGTCTATGGGAGATCTGAGGTTTGCGAGGCAAGAACTGTGAAGATTACTGTCTTCTGGCATATGACGCCGTGTAGTGTGGTAGAAATGTTGATATATATCTACCAGACTACACGGCGTCATAGCCCTTAAGACGGTAATCTTTACCCTGAATCCATGCTTTTTTTTCTGTGCGGGATAAAAATCAACTTTTACACCAACACAGAACAAGGGTGGGAAATGAGAGTTCTCTTCACGTATTTACATATTTTACGTTTACAGGCGGGAGACTGGGTGGTTACCGGTATGCTTCGAATTTAAATATGCGTAATTGCTTCGTAAATGAAATTCTGAACTGTTACTGCAGTTTGCAAATATTTGCAGATACACGCATGAGCATGAACAAGATGATGTCATAGGAATCGTAATCCTAAAATATGGACTGTAAAAAGGTAAAGTTGTCCCAGCAATTAATTAATTTATCACTACGACATGGACGCATATGGGGGGAGTGAAGATATTGCTCCAGCATTCTTGACCTTGGCACTAGACGCAGGTGAGTGGTCAGCTCCACGCCCCGGCCGCTTTATCTGCGGGGAAATAACCCCCTGTACCCTTTGGATAAGAAGATGCGTGGGGCCCAGAGCCGGTCTGGACGCCGGAATTCGAAGTCCGACAGTCCAGCCTGTAGCCCACAGCTACACCGATGAAAAGCACGTAAATAAAAACGTGTAGCATATTGAACGGCGAGCGGCCAAACAGAAGTCATGTTAAATTCAGCCATCACGCGCTTGCACGCAGAAGCGTGTCCATCGTCGGCTCTGATACGAGTTTATTTGGAAGCCATTAGTTCCTAGAAGCACACTCAACGTCATTAATCTCCAAGTTTATTTTATTTACACTGAAGAAATATTAGTTTAAAGCCCACAACAACAAGCACGCAATTTACGTACTTAAAAACAGCTGACGATATGTCAAGATCAAGTCATCAGGACGCCGCACAGAAGCTAAATCAATTATTTGTCTCTTGAGACGGTATGATGACGACGTCAGCTTATTTGACCAGACCTGACTGAAGTGGCATCACAGAACGCTCACAGATTATTTCAGTGAACTCAGCGTTAACGAAAACTAGAGATTTCATAAGCAGAGTTTGTGCTAAACCGCACTCACAGTACGTGTTTTACGTCTCAAGAACAATATTACGTTTCAGTCTCCTGAAAAATGAAAATTTTAAAACGTTTAACTTCGATTCCACAGTGTGCACGAGGCAACACAGAGAAAAACCGGCCCCAGTGCTACTTGTCCGCACCAAATCCCACACGACCTGACCTGGGATCGAACCCGTTCCACCGTCATACATGAGAAAGTGATATATTGAGTCCTCCTTTACCTCCATAGCATTGTGCATCTTCTGACCTGGGATCGAACCCGGGCTACCGTCATACATGAGGAAGTACGTGATATATTGAGCCCTCCTTTACCTAGATAGCATTGTGCATCTTCTGACCTGGGATCGAACCCGAGCTACCGTCATACATGAGGAAGTTAGTAATATATTGAGTCCTCCTTTACCTCCACAGCATGGTGCATCTTCTGACCTGGGATCGAACCCGGACCACCGTCATACATGAGGAAGTAAGTGATATATTGAGTCCTCCTCTACCTGCATAGCATGGTGCATCTTTAGTTTGGCGAAGGAAGAGACGGCTTCTAGATACGGAGGGAAGCTGAGGGCAGACAAGTTGCGCTCCTCCAGCCATGGTGCTGGGTGGGGAGCTAAGGAACCCTCGCTACAAGACGGTGTGATCTTGTGAATACTGTAATGAACCTCCGCTTACAAAAAGGCTGCGCGGATTTCTTCGGCAGCTGAGGCTATGTAGGGAGAGTACATCAAATCAGGCCAGGATCGCTCCCATGTCCTTTCTAATTCATTATTCACTACAATCCAATCATTCGACGCCGAATATTCTGGGTGCTCGATAGCGTCTTTACATGAACTCCAGATAATGAATTCAGTGCCATACTGTGCTTCTTGGGTTTCCTTCTGTGTTTATTTGTACTTGGAATTACGTATTCTCGTTAATTTCTCGTTTATTGTGATACACGTATTTAAGAATAATCTCTCGCCCTCCCCGCTAGAATGTTTACAGAACTAACACGTAGGACTGCCCACTGCAAACAAACATCTTCAGCCGGCGCCTCCAGCGGGAGTTCACAGGGCCAGTGGGATAGACAGACGAGAATAATCAATCGTTGCAACTGGAACGTTTCAGAGTTAATGAAGATAAATATATTATCCACGCGTCAGAGCTCCCTAACATTTGCACACGGCTGTCTTGAAACAAATGAAGCAAGTGTGTTCGCGCAGGACAGATGCGGCACTGTCCCGAAACAGCTGACTAATGCGCGAAGCGACGTCTTCGCCGAAGCATCTTGTAGCAATCTTGATTTCAAGAAGACCAGCAAGTTGCACGTCATATATTTCGGCCTGGTGGCACGTGGTAAGAATTAGACTCATTACCACTACAACAAGCATCACTCTTCTGTAAGTCGGTTATTTAACGGTGATTCATCATCTCAAGGCCGTACAGCGCCGATGACAGGTCGACTAATGAGTATGGGACCAGCTGGTGGAATTCACAGGAGAAGTCGAAGTACTAGGAGAAAATCCGTCCCAGGAACGCGTCCACCACAAATCCCACTTGACCAGACCCGGGCTCGAACCCGAGGCCCCGCGGTGGGAAACCAGAGACTAACCGCTTGAGCTATGGCGCGGCCTTAGCTATCCCTGTAACAGGCCGTGAAGGCCCATAGGGTTCTGAGACGTTGATCCTCTCACATTTTCTAGACAATCGGCTCACAGATGGCGGTGAGGTTGTCAGCCTTACGCGCCGGTCGCTCTTTACCCCCAGGAAGATTCCTGGTACTCATTTCTGTTAGAGGATCAATCGACCCCAAGGCCATAGTGCGGCTGGAAGGATTAGAATTAAAAAAATCCAATGACCTCGTCGGGAATCGAACACGCGACATTCAGGGTTATAGCATAGTGCCTCAACTAACTACGCCACCATGTGCCCCAAGGAGATTCTCGGTTCGAAGTGCGGCCGGGACGCCGTGTATGCTGAACTGGGGTATTCCCTGGTTCTCCTCAGTCCCTCCAGGCAAATTCTAGGATAGTACCTCGATTAGGCCACTTCAATATCCTTGAATGATCACGTCATTAGGCGCTGTATACAGGGGTACACTAACAGCGGCACGAGGTGGGTCTTCCACGGCTTATTTAACGCCAACTTCTCAGTATTTAGATTATACAGCATCGAAAGGTAAGACAGATGAATGGAAACGGATTGGGAAGGAAGCGGTTGTGGCCTAAAACGAGATAATATCCCGGAATTTCCCTGGAGGCACTGATGAAAACAAAGAAAACCCTGTCAGGATAGCCAGTGTCCCTACCGAGATTAGAACCGACCATATCCCGAATACATGTCTGGTGCGTAACCCGACTGTTTTGGTGTGACGTAAAATAAGACATGACAAAAAAAAAGAGAGAGAAGTCAACCGAAGTTACGACAGTTGTTGAATTGCCTGTATCTGTAACATTTATCTTTCCCTAATATATGACTCTCTCTCCAAACTTCCTGTATTGCACGGAGATAAATAAACTACATCCATATACACCCCATAAAAATGTACCGGAAACAGTTCTTATCAATATTAACAACATACCCTCTCCTTTACCAAATTCCATACCCTTCATTCCAAAAGCCAATCAACCCCGCTACTGTTCCAGTCAATAGTATAACACACATACATAGTCACGCAGAGTGCGCGACCCGCGAGCGATGTTCAAGTGTTTTGTTTACAAACGTTGGGTGACCTCTGGGCCGAATTACAAGGAAACTTCCGGTCCATCGGGTTCAGCACTGTTCAGTTCTTCACGGCTCCATGCTCTGAATCTCAATTTGCGTCATTCATAATGAACTGAATCTGACAATTCGTTTTACAGTGTACACATAGCAAGGACTCTCTACATTTCAACACACTCTCTAACCCGTTCTTCGTCCGGTATATTACTACTTTTCTTGAAAATACCATAACGTGTACTAGCAAAAAAAAAAAACTAGCGTAATGTCCGTTGAAAATTCAACGGAAAATCTCATATGTTACATGTCCTTTCCTACTATTAACGTCCTTTGTTATCCAGCGTATTCTTTTCCGATCCCACACTTTATCGAATGGTGCGTCGAGGCCGGCATTAAACGCCACTTCCTAAGAAAGACAAGCATGAACTTTTCAGTCGTAAACCATCTCCTTTATACAGTATTAAACACCACATATCGAAACCAAAATATTATCGATACTCACAGAATGGATTCGATACATTGAAATAAAAGACTGCTTGTTCGGACGTGATCTACTACTTTCATGCAAAGTGTTCATGTTTCATAATTCGTTTCTATGGTAACTCAAAATTGCCTAATTTCACAGCTATCATCTCACCGTTATATAAAAACAAAACTAACTCCGTGTCATGTAGTCCGCAATAGAACTATACCGACCGAGCGACCGCCGCTTGTTGGCGAAGATAGTGCCAACTTTTGTGGATAGAGGGTGTCGCGTGGTCAGCGCATCGGATCCCCACAGCCGTTAATCTCGATTTTCTCACAGTTACATAATTTTGTTTAAACATATAGAAAGAAAAAGTGACTGAAAAGTGTCAGCTGCTAAGATTTCACATGTTGTAATCCGATATGTCGCCTGTTTATTTCTCGTTACGTGCTTCACTTACTCTCCAACCCAAAATATGTGGGCAGTACGTACTTCCGAAACGTCAGTGTACTACTTCCGGACATCATGGCGTCATATCCCAGATGACACTACCGTTTATAATGACAGATGTGAGGGCCTCAAACTCAACACAGTTATGCTCTATGGGGAGCATACACTACATGACTTACAGCCTTCCTTTCTTGCCTGAAGATGGAGGTCATGTCTCCGAAACGTCCATGAACTTCTATCGGGCTACATCCCAGAAGTTAATACTCTTCACAAAGATTTGTGTTGGGTATTGAAAAAAACTCCGTTGCTTGAGTCCACAAGCGAACTATACCGACCGGGCGACCGCCGCTTGTCGGCGAAATTTAGTGCCAAATTTAGCGGATAGTGTGTGTCGCGTGGTCAGCGCAGCGAATCCCCACGGTCATTAATTTCGGTTTTCTAGACCGGTGCCGCTATTTTCTTGAGACAGCTCCTCAATTATCCTCACTAGGCTGAGTGGACCCCGTTCTAGCCCCATTACATCTCAGAAAATGTGGTAGCGCCGGAAATCGAATCCAGGACCTCGGGATCTGTAGCCAGGAACTCTTAAGAGCACAGAAGCGGTCGGGTATTAGTTTCCAATAATGTTTTGCTCGCAGAAGGCGCTACGAGTTTTCCCTTCGTCTCTCTGCAGACTCAATATCGTGTGTCGAGGATGCTGGTTACAGCAAAAGTTACGTTGCCATAGACTGATCTGTTGGGAATCGTGATTCACGGCTACCGCAACCCTGCCAATGTCTGAAAGCACTCAGTTGTGTAATGGGTCGTGGACATTCAATATCCGACATTCCGTTTATTTGGCCACGACAAAGACGAAAACACACACGCACGCACTCTCTCTCTCTGTTCCTAGTATCCACATTAGCGAGTCGTTCTCAAACAGTAATCTGCAGACAGGTCGCGAAACTTGGGCGAGCGAACTTTCCCTTGTCCAGACACAGCCTCCTATCCAATGGACACCAGAGGTAAAGCGGCACAGGCGTGAAGCTGACTACTCACCTCCATCCAGGTACATTTGTACCAGTGCTTAATTACTTCTGCACTACGTATGGGTGAGTGGAGATATATCTCCACTCACCAATCTTGACTTCGGCACTAGATAGGCGTCATCAGCTTCACGCCCCTGCCGCTTTATTCAGGGGAAAAAAAACCCGGTACCCACTGGATAGGAAGCGGGGTAGGCCCCAGAGCCGGGCTGAACACAATAGAGTAGAGAAAAGTCTTGCACTGTCGAGAATCGAACCCGAGTCGTCCAGCTCGTAGTCCGTCGCTATATTCTGACCACTCGACAACAGAAACGGTCCAGTAACAATAATAATCGTCCTCTTAAGCTTCACAGGAAATTTGATGGATATAAACTCATAAAATCATAAAGATTAAACGGTCTATTTGTGGAGCAAATAATGTCCTACATCGTCGCCGAGCAACATATGTCTGATAAGGGATACGATGAATATAAACCGTAGCATACATCACACGACAGTCATAAAACGGGCAGGCTGTGTGACGTGAACAGAGAACTCAACTTCGGTTACCTGATAACGGGGGGGAATGAAATATGGGCCTACAAATATCGCAGTCTCCATTCATTCCCATCGCAAGTACAATCCTGGCTCTAGAGAGAGCGCCTCTGAACTTAAATCCACTTGGCCTTTATCAGTCTCTACTCGGCAACGGCCTCACTAAACCGAACACATCAGATCAAGTTGTAAACGATTCAGATTAAATGTTTCGGAACTGTCCCATCTCAATCTACCTGGGTGGCAGAAAGTTCCTCCGAAACGTCAAAATCTACCAGACTACACGGCCATCAGAACCTCAAATGTCACACTGTTAAAGTCACGCTGTAATATTGTGGTGTGTCGCCTAAAAGCCGGACTATATGACGTCCATCGCTGCGCAACGGCTGCAATGGGAACGCATACTTCAGCGGCAACGAATACGTCGAAAGACTACCTAAGAAACTGCCTAGACCAGCGGTTCTCAACGTTTATGAGACCGCGGCCCAGTAAGTTCTTTCTTTATAAGACGAGGGCCCAGTCCCAACAAATTTACTCGTAAATACATTTCCAGTTGTGTTAAAATTCATGCATTAAGCTAACCATAAAATATTTATTCATGAAAAATGCTTAGAAAATGAAAAAAAAAACAAATTCCAGAGGAGCCTCTCGCGGCCCAGTATAATTGATGCCAGGGCCCACTACTGGACCGCGGACCAGCGGTTGAGTAGCACTGGCCTAGACAACAGAGACAAAATTGTTGGATTTCCACAGCAACGAATAGACGCGCTAACGAATATTCTATCTAACATACGAAACAGAACACTTCGACATGGTGTTCTCTCAGCGGTACGTGAAGAACTACTTAAGCGGGTAGAAGACAAGGCGCAGAACAGTTCAGGCCCGACGAAAGATAAGCGACGAAACAAGAGCAAAGACAACTCCACAGAGAATAGCGGTGCAAGAGTATACCCGTTGCAGAGGAAACGCAGAGAGACGAAGGACTAATCAGGTCGCTTCGTCCGAAAGGGCGTTATTTGAGAGTGATTGTAATTGTGAGTGTAAACGAGTAATTCTCCAATAAACAGCGTCGTCTAAAGCCGCAACCCATTAATTATCTGTCGCGTTACCAGGATGCGTGGCAATATAACGTAACTCTCAATTTTATTTAGAACGTACCTGGCTCGAATCTCAACAGGAACTCCTTTTATCGTGACTGGCACTTACTACGACTTTAGGCCGCGCCATAGCTCAAGCGGTTCGTCGCTGGCTTCCCACCGCGGCGGCCCGGGTCAAGTGAGATTTGTGGTGGACAAAGTGGCGCTGGGACAGGATTTCTGCGAGTACTTCGGTTTCCCTTGCCAATCTCCATTCCACCAACTGCTCCACGATCACCCTCACCTATCACCGGGGTATATACTACGACTTTCGAGGGTCTTCCGGTTGAGCTACCGACATCCATCCTGCTCCTCGTTTATTATCTTTCTCCTTCTTACACACGTATTTCAGATGCCCTCAGCAGTCGCTACAGCACCTGAATTATTTTTTTTTCATAGGGTGAGACTGAGTACACTTCGTACTGAGGCCAAACCAGCCCCAGATGATGGTGATGGTGGTGATGATGACTGGTGCAATCGGTGGAATGTGAATTGGCAGGGGAAACCGAAGTACTCGAAGATAACCTGCCCCAGTGCCATTTTGTCCACCAAAAAAACCCACATAACCTGACCCGGGCCGCCGCGATGGAAGCCGTGACTGTCCACCTAAGCTATGGCGCAGCCACCATAACTCCACAAAGCTGAGTCATTTTTGAGAAGCCTGCAGTCGCCCAGCTGCGAAAGAACTTCCCAACATTTTATGTAATCTTGAAGTTCATTACCGTGCTCACAAGAGCCTTCCACTGGTACCAAGACGGATCAATCCAGAACACACCACCACATCCTAGTTCTCTAAGATACATTTTAATATTATCCTTTGATTCATAACTATGTCTTCCTAGTGGTCTCTCCTTATGACTTCGCCGCCAAAACCCTGTATGTATTCCTCTTCTCCCCAATGCGAGCTACATGCCCTACCCATCTCATCCTCCTTGACTTTATCATTGTAATTGCACTGGACGAAGAGAAAAAATTAAGTAGCTCCTCAATATGACATTTTATCTTTCCTTATATTAATGGTGTGAGCGCGGGAAGCTGAAAAATCTCCACTGTTAGAAGGCGTTACCAGGCAACGACTAGTGAAGACACTGCAGTCTGAAGAAAACTTAGCGTGTAGGGATTTGTAAAGTGTGGCAATCAGCGATAGCGCTGTAATTGTTTGTAGTTCCAATTGGTGTGTATAAGTGGTCAATAAATCCATTTAGCAATCCCTACCCCGTCTACAGTCAGTCTAAATAGCGACAATATCTTCATGATTTCCTCGGGAGAAAAAGATTCCAAGAGATTCAAAGACTCGTAAACTACATCTACTGCACTAATAGCAGTACGTCATATCTCGGGAAGAGAAGCTCTGTGTAAGCAAGTTTGAATTTCCCGGCAGTGTATGAACTCCGTGGCTTGAGCGACCGTCGCTCGTCGGCGAAGTTAGTGCAAACTTTTGCGGACAGAGGGTATCGCGTGGTCAGCACAACGAATCCCCACGGCCGTTACTTTCGGTTTTCCTAGACCGGAGCCGCTATTTCCTTGAAATATTTCCTCAATTATCCTCATGAGGCTGAGTGGACCCCGTTGCAGACCCACTACTTCTCAGAAAATCTGGTAGCGCCGGGAATCGAATCCAGGACCGCTGTATGTGTAGGCAGGAACTCTGACCACTAGACCACACAGGCGGTCCCATCGGACGTATACTGAAATATAATGTAATAACTTTATTATGACGTAACAGTCTACGTCACTAACTGCTAATGACGCACCTTCGTTCCCAAAGTAGATGGAGTACAGTCTAAATATTCTCCTTCTTACGAAAATGTAAATGAGTTATAATTTATCTTCCTTGAATACTTTTCGGCACAGATGTTATAAAAGGAAGAACTGGTTTATCTGTCAATGACCCGATATAATGACACCCAAAGAGGACGCTCCAATGACAATCAAATGCATGGTCTTGTTCCCGCAAGATATTTCATAATGAAAGGAAACACATTCCTTGGATAAACTGGAATCTTCCTACTCCTAGCCACAAACAATATATCCTTCCCACACAAAAAGAACATTCGAGATCTCGTACGTAGACAGGAATGATCTAACAAGGGTATCGTATTAGATCTGTGTGTGTGCACGTGCGTGCGTGTCGTGCAGAGTGCAATGACGTGAAAGCAAACCTAGATCACTGGTTTCCACCCGAGTTTATGACCCAAGACCAGTGTTACGACTACTCACAAAAATCTTTGGTCTATCTGCTTTATGCTGGCTTCTTACTGTGCTTACTTTTCTATCCTGAAGATGGAGGCAGTATGTTCCACCGAAACATGGGTAAATTTCTATCGGACTACACGACGTTATATTCAGAACACTGCAGTAAGTAAAATGGCTCTGTAGTATCGTAAGTTCTTTTGGCGGTGATTATGAAGTTTTCCGCCTTCTTTCCTTGCTTGGCTTATTTTTCTACCCTGAAGATGGAGGCAGTATGTTCCTCCGATACGTTAACAACTTATAGCAGATTATATGGCAGAATATCAAAGATTAAAGCTCTTCGTAAACATCAGATGAATTTTTCGGTTTTAAACCTTTTAAAGAACACTGGTTGCTATACTTACCACCTGCATCATACTAAAACTTCGCATATTACAAGTACAATGTCTCTCGTGTACCGTATGGTTCTCACAATCAACACCGAAGGTAAAAATGTAAGGTTGTCCCGGTGCTTAACTAATTAACAACTACGCCATGAAGACGTATGGGGGAGTGGATGTATACATCCACATTTTCTTGACCTCGACACTAGTTGGAGGTGAGTGGTCAGCTTCAGGCCCTGTCCGCTTTACCCCCGCAGAAAGAGCCCCAGCTACCCATTGAATAGGACGCCGGGTGGGACCAAGAACCGATCCGGACGACGTGGAGAAGAGAAACTTCTTGACCCTGCCGGTACTCGAACTCCGACCCCTCAGTCCCTCCAAACACATGCTGGGATAATACCTTAAATTGGACTACGGTCGCTTCCTTCCACACCCCTTCCCAGTTCACTGCACACTACCGTCCAATTCAACGCCATACGCTGAGTTACTAACAGAGTCGATAACTAAAAGGGAAAGTTCTTCCTGTGCTTAATTAGTTAAGAACTATGCCATGAAGATATATGGGGAGTGGAGGTATATCTCCGTGTATTCTTTACCTCTGTACTAGATGGAGTTGAGTGGTAGCTTCACGCCCCGGTCGCTTTACCACCCGTCGAAAGAACCCCCCCAACCACTTGGGATACCAATTGCATAGGAGGCTGTGTGGAATCCAGAGGCGGTCTGGATGCTATGGAGAAGAGAAAAATCTTTCCACTGCTGGGATTCGAACCACGGCCGTCCATCCCGTACCTCGTTGCTACAGCGACTGAGGCTGTTAAATAAACTACAAATATAAATAACTTACTTACTTAAGTAAAAAAGTAAAGGTATCCTTGTAACAGGCCGTGGAGGCCCATAGGGTTGTGAGACGTTGAGGTTCCCACATTTTCTAGACAATCGGCTCATAGATGGCGGCAAGGTTGTCAGCCTTACGCGCCGGCCGCCCATACCCCCAAGAATATTCCTGGTATTCATTTCTGTTAGAAGCTAAGTCGACCCCAGGGCCATAGTGCGGCTGGAAGGATTATGTAAATTGAAGAAAAAATCCACCTTATCGGGACTCGATCTCGCGACCTTCGGCTTGTAGCATAGTGCCTCAACCAACTACGCTACCGCCTGCCCCCCTTACTTATTTACTCGTATAAATAAAATACAGAGAATTAACTTACGATACTACGAGTCTAAATCTGTTAGACTACTCTGACACGAGAGCAATGCCACACAAGGCCTACCCACGCTGGCAACATAAAACAACCGATGCCCCAAACAGGATTCGACTCCCTATCCTAGAATTTGAGCGGTCAAAGACATATGAACTTGTAACTTACACGGCCAACGTGATCGACAAAAAGTATTACTAACCAACCAACCAACCTTTATATATTGCCCTATGGTGACGGCCTTCTGGAGGTACTGCACAGTCACCGGTGCTGATCCAACGCGTGTACAGCTCCTGAACTCGCTGTTCTTGTTGTTTCGGTTCCTCCTATTCCTCCTCTTGTTGTTGTTGTTGTTGTTGTTGTTGTTAAAATGAATCCCGCCTTCTTTGTCGTTAAAACACTAGTAACATCAGAGACCACGAAAACACGCACAATTTCACGTGAAGAATGTGAAGTTGTATACAAATGTGTCACTACTGCGGAATGCAATGTCCTCTACTTTCAAAAAGCTCGAGACAGAGAACGCCTCAAAGATTACGTCACCATAAAATACAGACACGAGCTAGAAGTATTATATTAACATCTTCGAAGAACATCACCCCTCCCCCCCAAAAAAAACTTTTCCCCTCCTTGTTCTGATGACCTGAGATTCTGTACTTAAGCCTTCATTCTGTAACAACACGCAATCACGCAACTATATTATTTACACCGGTAACACACAAGACAACAGTCATGTCAACTGACGTAAGCCACACGAAATAATTACTTTACATATTATTAAATGTGAAATAACCCGTCACTGTTAGAAAGTTCACCACCAGAAAGTTGCGAACTTCAAAAAAGAAGTTGCTTTTAATTCCTTTATGTCACACGCAACTTAACTTACATTTAAACTTTGACTAAGAGATCATTTTTATGTAAATGTGACATACAGAAAATGCTTTGGTAACAGTATTAATATGAGCTGAACTCATCTGACTGCTTAACACACGTCAAGAATGTTTTGATTCCTTCAGATACGGCGAACAGGGCGACTGAAGCGACACGATACGCTAAATGTCTCATTCAAAACATTTCAATGACAAATGAACACTGATGAGGCAGAATGAAATGGAAGTCTTCCAACTACGAGTTATAAACATGCGTAATCACGCGAATCGATAGAAAATTTCTACTGCAACCCTGTAAATTTAATGAAAATCTCACCACCCGCGTAATAAATGGGCTATAAACACACAGTTATGTCATACATTGATGCCTAAAAATCGTTTTATTTTAAAATATTCAATTTATGTAACTTTTCAAAATATATTTAAATAAATAGCACGCTAACATATCTGGAAACAAATGTAAAAAAAAAAATCTAATTCATCAATAATATATAATTTCAAAGAATTATGTGTTTTAAATTTATGTTTGTCACGTTCGCTGTCTACGGTGACAACTGACGAAAAAGTAATTTGTCAAATGGGGTACAATTTGTACTATAAGCTACATTTGTCAAAGTCAACATAAAATTGTTCGAAGACCTACATGACACAGGAATACTAAATTGCTTCACCCTAATGGGTGCATCAGTTATATTTTATTTGTATGCTAAATACGTGTTCCTTTCTATTAAATCAATACAGACAATTCTTATATAAATTTAGTACATGAATTAGGCGTAATAATTTAAAATTCAACTAAGCAACACGTTTCGCTAGCATTGTGTGCGGTTTTAAGTTGTTACATAACACTGGTTATTACCGAAGATTTGAAGCGATATTACGTACAGCTGTTGTGTTCCTCCCTCGGGAATAAACTCTGTAGATGCCAGTCGGCCGCGTGGCTGCGCGCGGCGCATGCCCCGATCAGTTCTAGTCGCGCAACACACTCAAACCACAACTACCCACACCGACAGCCTCGCTCGCACTGACGGAAGATGCTTAGCCCGTATGAAACTTCGCCCGAAGCACGTACCGTCAAATGTTCTGAACGCGGTAGTTTCAGCCTTCGAACGTACCAGAAACGAAACGGTTTTTGAACAACGCTTTCTAAACTAAAAATAAAGTTGACATTCTGTGTTAAACTTCAGGTTGTCAAAGCGGTCACTTTGAAAGCACTGTCTTCTGTGATGTGATGCCGTGTACTCTGGTAGTTCATCGAAGTTTCGACAGAACATATTATTTCCATCTTCAGGAGCGATAAGTAAGCCAAGCAAACACTCAGTAAGCGGCAATTAGAGCTCTGCTGCTGGTCGCTTGCTTGGCTTACTCTAATTATGGAGGCAATATGTTCCTCCGAAATGTCAGTGAACTTCTACCGGATTATACGGAGTCACATCTCAGAAGAAGGTCTGGCTCACTTAGTTACGGTTCAACACATTTATAATAATATACAATGCTCGCCATCTCGTTTTGAGTTTGTGTTTGTTCCTCTCAAAATTTTGCACTTTCTTCCCCAGCCCAACCAGCTTATACTGACTCCATGGGGCTCAGTCCTTCTTGAGAAGACGCTAGTCGCTCAGCTACTCAACAATTTACCAATATTTTACGGAATCCAAAGGTTCATTGCCGTGGTTACAACAGTCCGCCATTGGTCATTATCCTGAGGCAGATGAATCCAGTTCATATCACCCAAACCTATTTCTCTCACATCCATTTTAATATTATCCTCCCACCTAAGGTCTATGTCCTTCTGGTTTTGCTACCAAAAATATGTATGCATTTATTTTCTCTCCCATCTGTGCTACATGCCCTGCCCATCTCGTACTCGAGGAGAAGGGCACACGTTATGATGCTCCTCATTATGTAAATTCCTCAAGCCTCCCATTATTTCATCCCTCTTTGGTGCAAATATTCCTCTCAGCACCCTGCTCCCTAATATCAGAGATCAGGTTTCACACCAGTACGAAACTACAAGAAAATTATAGTTTTGCTCTTTTTAGTATTTACATTTGTTGACAGCAGACGACACACTATATAAAGACAATAAATACTACGCAGTGATCGCTTTGACGTAACTTATATCAGATGAGAGATTTTTATGGCAGTAATCAGAATATGACTCAACTTCCTGGCTTTATTTTAAAAATTTTCTTCAGTATTCCAGTACCTGCCTTCTGATATACCTCACATCCAGAAAATTATTTCACTATTATTAATTCAGTCAGTATAATGGCTATGTTACGGAACTCCATGGCCTGTAGTCCGCAAGCGAACTATACCGACCGAGCGACCGACACTTTTCGGCGAAGTTAGTGCCAACTTTTGCGGATAGAGTGTGTCACGTGGTCAGCGCAACGGTTCCCCACGGCAGTTAATCTCGATTTTCTAGACCGGAGATTATGGAATAAACCACCGAAAAAAATCTAAATCCGATTATCGATTTGAGCAAGATAATTTTCTCCAGAGCGTCCAGACCAGCTGTGGGGTCCATCTAGCCTCTCATGTAACACGTAACCTAGCGTCTTTCGGGAGTAAAACGCCAGAAACATGAAACTGACCACTCTTGTCTAATGCAGAGTTTAAGAATGCATGGCGCTATGCCTCAGTTCCCCTATACGTCAGCATGGAGTGGTGCTTAATTGAGTACAGTGATGGCTTTCCCTCCACAAGTATAACTGATAGCAGTAAGCGATTTATTCAGTGTGAAATTGACCTTATGCTTAATTAAACACAGGGCCATTAACACACAGGCGGGAATTGAGGTATTACTCCACCAATTCCCACCCATATACTTCCTCCATTGCTCTCAGAGCTATTTCAGGGTTCTCAGGAGATCGGATATTTCAATCACACTCATGTGATTAGCACTGTTAAAAAGAAACTGGTTTCTCCATTTGGCCGTAATGCCTTCCGTCTGCAACTGTTCTGCCTCAGTTCCGGAGTTCCGCGAACCAGGGTCGACTGGTTCGGACAAAATTCGTAATCTCTCAGACAGGCCTAGTGGCGTAAGCAGTTTTATTTTCTGATTTTGTGGGAACAAAACTTGGCACTTAGAATTCAGGAAGTGTTGAGTACTTGTTCGTTCAGTACGGCCTCGTGCGTTCATTTACGTCTTCAAAGCATTTCCCGGGGAGGGGCACTATGCTACAAGCTGGAAGATCGCGGGTTCGAGTCACTATGAGGTCATTGGATTTTTCAATTGACCTAATCCTTCCACCCGCACTATGACCTTGGGGTCGACTCAGTTTCTAACAGAAAAAGAGTGTACCAGGATTCTTCCTGAGGGGTAAAGCGCAGTCGACGCGTAAGGCTGACAACCTCACCGCCATCTGTGAGCCGATTTTCTAGAAAATGTGGGAGCTTCGTCTTCTCATAACCTTATGGGCCTCCTCGGCCTGTTCCAGGGATAGCGTTAAACCTTTCCTGGTCCCTTGATTCATGTAGTTCATAGTTTCGAAACTCTGTCCCAATTTAGCCACTTCATTACACTATGTCTTCAGCTTGCTGTTTGCCTCTTTATCACTGCTTGCCTGTCGTAGTTTTACAACCTGAACCAGGAGACAGTACGTGTCACCGAAACGCCAGTTAACTTCTACCAAGCTTCATGACATCACATCTCACATGATAGTAGGCTGCTCCTCAAAGAGAATGTGTCTGTTTTCGTTACTTAATTAGTAAAATAAACATTCCTTCTGGGTATTTCGTTATAGTAACACTGCAAATGGATGCCAAGATGTACTGCGTGTAGCCTACTGCTCCTGCTGGCAGTGTTGGTATACCTGCCGATGACAGAAAGAGGTCTTAATGTGCTGAAATTCGTGGAAATCCAGTTAACAAGGAATTTCTGTTTCTAAACTTTCCCACTCCCACCACATAACCAACCAATCCCGGAGAACAGAAGCCAGGGGATACACTACTGCTCCTGGTATCTCCGTGCGGATGCCAAACACTTACTGCCGCTTTCATAACATCAAGGCATATAGCAAGCACGGGGAGAATAAGAATGCATATAGGATTTTGGTGGGAAAGCCATAAGAGACCACTAAGAAGACCTACACAGATGTAGGAAGATAATATTAAAATGCATCTTAGAGTGATGGGATCGTGTGGTATGAATATGATTGATTTGGCACAGGATAGGGACCAATAAAATGCTCTTGTGAGCACGGTAATGAACCTTGGAAGTTATATAAAATCTTGAAAAATTCTTCAGTAGCTGAGGGACTGACGGCTTCTAAAGGAGGGATTCAACTCCATGAAGTTAGTTCATACCAAAACATTATTCAGCCAGTTAAATCCAGTACACACCCACATCCTCTGGTATTATCCTACCACCTACGTTTAGACCACAAAAAGACTTAAAATAAATGAACGCGGGACTCGCGAGGTCCATATTAATCTTCAAAGCTTTCAGGATATTGAATATTCCATTCAATTATCGTGACCTTCCAGGTCTCCACGTAGGTAATTATGGAGATCACTGGCTTCTGCAATATGACGCCGAGTAGTCTGGTACACAATTACCAAAGCGTCGGAGGAACCTGATGCCTCCTTCTTCAGTGTAGAAGAAGAGTAAACCTATAGTGCAAGAGAATGGTGTCAGCGGACAGAGTTTGTAATCCAAGAATGGTTGAGATGGCTGAAAGATGTAGAGAATGATTCACGAGAGCTGAAAGTGAAGAGATGGAGGCCAATAACGCAGAAAAACTTGAAACTGCTGTAAAAGAAACAAAGGTCCTTGAACGGCCGCAGGGTTATAGAGAGAGAAAAGTTTGATATAGACAACTCTCATATGGGTACAACTTCTTCCGCGCTTTCCATTTCTAACCTGGAAATGGAAGCAGAGATTCCTCCGAAACTTTGACAGCGATTTACTACTCTACAGGGCGTCACACCATAGAAGACAAGAATCTTCTTAATTAACGTAACACTTGTCGATTCCCTACAAGCAAGTAATACCAAGGAACTGTACTATGATTCTTAATGTGGCGAAAAGTGGATCGCACTGACCGGCCTGACTTTACTGCTCCTCCGCTCGGGATGTTTTATTGCTAGTGGGGTAGGACTAAGTCCATTGTACTGCGGCCACTTCTGGCCTATTGTACCAGCCCCAGATGATAGGTGAGGGTGATTGTGGAGCAGTAGGTGGAATGAAGATTGGCAGGGGAAACCGAAGTACTCGGAGAAAAACCTGCCTCAGCGCCATTTTGTCCACCACAAATCCTACTTGACCAGACCGGAGATTGAACCCGTCACTGTCGAGATTCGAACCGATGAGAGCTTCACAGGTGTACCAATAAGTACAAACAGCCATAAGATCTGCATGAGGTAATCACGTCTCGGGTAGTCGGACCACCCAGCACCTCTGATGTATCATTACGCCAACCGCTGCGACTCAACCTCGTCTCAATCAATGAGCCAGGGGTGTCAAGATATATCCTTTCCTGAGTCAACTTAGGCGCTCCCAAGATTTATTTTTCCAGGAGGGCGGAAAGCCAGGAAATGTGCTCAGAAACTGATGTTCAGGGATCACAAAAACATTTTTTACGGATCGTTACAGAGATGGGGGCCTCTATATCGAAATCCAGATAAAAATAATTTTAATTTCTGGTACATTTCCTTCTTTAATTCAAAATTTTCTCCAAAAATCCGGGGGGGGGTGCTTAGATTCTCCTCACCCCTTCCCGTCCACGAGCTCATAGTATTAGCTCCTTATTTATCATCTCCAAGCTAAGAAACACGGCTTCTTAAAGGATAAGTTATCCCTGTGCTTAATTAAGCACCATGCTATAAAGACGTATTGGGGACTGCAGGTATAGCTCCAGTATTCTTGACTTCGGAACAAAATGGAGGTGAGTAGTTAGATCTCCGCCTCTGCAGCTCCTTCGGTAGTCATTGGATATGAGACTTGGTGGGTTCCAGAGACGGTGTGGACGCTGTAGAGTAGAGGTATATCTCTTTCCCCTGCTGGGAATCGAACCCCGGCCGTTCAGCCCGTAGCCATTCACTATACCGACTGAGATACCCTGTCTCAGATGTAAGAACAAGGACAACAGAACTGAAATGCTAACAGCTGTCACATCCCCGTGGGGTGCAACCGGTCCCAGCCATAATAACTAAAGCTGCTACGTTCTTCACGGTCCCAAATTGCAGAGCGCAGGCAGAATCACGCAGGCAATGGGTCAGCGGTTTCTGTCTCACAGGAGGGACAAAGTAACATACTGTGAAGTAAGGAGACAGTCGCGGGATCTTGGATTTGAGCTTCTCACAGCGGTAGCTATGAAAAGTACATCAGGCCGTGAAGCCTACCCACAGGGGACAGCTATGCTGGAACTGACCTCTCACAGCGGTGGCTATGAAGAGCACATCACGCCGTGAAGCCTACCCACAGGGGACAGCTATGCTGGAACTGACCTCTCACAGAGGTGGCTATGAAGAGCACATCACGCCGTGAAGCCTACCCACAGGGGACAGCTATGCTGGAACTGACTTCTCACAGAGGTGGCTATGAAAAGCACAACACGCCGTGAAGCCTACCCACAGGGGACAGTTATGCTGGAACTGACCTCTCACAACGGTGGCTATGAAGAGCACATCACGCCGTGAAGCCTACCCACAGGGGACAGCTATGCTGGAACTGACCTCTCACAGCGGTGGCTATGAAGACCGGGGTTGATACAATAGGACACTGAGCGACCTACCAATTGGACAGTCTCACCCCCTACCCTAAGAAACTAAAAAAGCAGGGCGTTCTACCAACGGCGTCACATTCCAGAAAACAGCACTATTTAAATATCAATTAAATTCGAAAGAACATTTAAACAGCATGCAATATTGTAGACTGCCGACCTAAAGGAAAGAGAGACGTAGGAAAACTCGGAAGCAGATGGAAAGCCATATTTTAAAAGTTCTGAACATCGAAACGAGCTTCTGGCACCAAATTCGTGAGTTGGAAGACGAGGGAGATGAGGAAGAGACGTCTGTATACCGCCTCTGACTACAGATCCAGAGGTCTGTGTTCGATTTCCGGCGCTACCAGTTTTTCTGAGAAGCAGTGGGTTTGTAGCGGGGTCCACTTAGCCTAATGAGGATAATTGAGGAGCTATTTCAAGGAATGAAATTAATTTCATTATTAATGGAATAATTTTAGGAATTAATAATGTTCGCACAAAACTGAAAACACCCTAGCACCGAAGTCTGTGTCACTAGATTTCACCTGACATTTAAATCTCCGTCGTCAGTGCGTTAATGTATAATCGTCTCGTTTCGCAAGCCCCTCGCTTGCATGTAGCTGAGATGGAAGCGAAAAGAGTCTCTATTGTTATCTAGCCGAATCATGGCTGCGCGGTGATGGAAACGAGTCACGCCTCCCTTTTGTTTCAAGTGTGATTACTTAGTCACAAACGATGGACTCCCAACATGCAACGCAATGAATGGAACATGAGAGAAGTAGCACTATGTATGTCACGATATTGTGTAAGTAGGTCCTTACAACCCTTCTCACAGCAGAACCACCCCTGCTACTAGCAATATGCATCATTACTACAAAAGTTAAGTACGAACCAAGGAATTTAATACTAAAGTGACATAAAGATCTTCTGGTCTGATTTATTATTAATTTATTGGGCGAACACTCACATGAAACGTTAAAAGGTAAATTTATCCCTGTGCTTAATTAGTTACGTATCACACCTTGAGGGGCATGCGGTAGCGTAGTTGGTTGAGGCACTATGCAGCAAGCCGGAAGATAGCGGGTTCAATTCCCGATGAGGTGGATTTTTTTTAATGAACCTAATCCTTCCAGCCGCAATATGAACCTGGGGTCAACTCAGCCTCTAAGAGAAATGAGTACCAGGAATTCTCCTGGAGGGTAAAGGGCGGCTGGCGCGTAAGGCTGACAACCTTACCGACATCTATGAACCGATTGTCTAGAAAATGTGGGAGCCTCGACGTCTCACAACCTTATGGGCCTCCACGGGCTGTTACAGGGATAGCTTTACCTTCTTTTACCTATGGCACCTTGAACACTATGGGGGGAGTGGAGGCCCAGCAAACGCATCATTAACCTCGGAATTGGTGAAGGCGAGTGGTCAGCTCCACACCTCGGCCGCTTTAACCCAGAGAAAAGAGCTTGCAACAATGAATGTATAGGAGGCTGAATGGACCACACAGCCCGTCTGGAAACTGTGGTGACAAGAAAGATCTATTGCTGCCGCTGGGAATCGAATCCCGATTCTTCGGTCGTCCAGGCCGTAACTCGTTGCTATACCGAAAAGCCATCCCGTCTCCCGTAGCTATGGGTATGAATGTATGAGGGGTAGGCCGCCTTGGCCCTTGGTTTAACTGAATTATAATGTGAATCCAAACGTGTTAATTAGTCTAACTAAACTTCACGGTTCAAATTTATTTACTGTCTATGACAACGCAGCTCCCATGCAATTTCCCACGTTGCCCGCACTCATTATACGGGGAAGACGTAATCAAGTTGAATCTGTTCGCAAGATTTCTGTCTTGTTACTTGCTGGGTTCTCAGCAATTATTTTATAAAACAGTGGTTCACAGCTCATAAAACATTGCTGCTGTGTTCAGCAATGCGGGCTGAGCACTTGTGGCGCTGCAGCATGCTCGCTGGCTTCCACGTAGCTGCAGAGATAGGTGGGACCTCGAGGCAACGGCGCACATGAGTAACTCTCTGCGTTGGATCTGAGGGTCTCGTAGTAGTGATGCTGAAGAGTTTGTGACGCCGTACAACCTAGCCATAGAGGGTAACTATGTTGGATTTAAGGTTCTCACAAAGGTGACTCTGAAGAGTCTGTGACGCCGTACAACCTAGCCATAAGGGACAACTATGGCGTATAGCGCGATAGCCGTTCATATACATACATACATTGAACTATCCTTGAAGGGGAAATAGTGCATAAGCTGAGAGCACTGGAAGGATCATGTGTAGAAACCGCAGCTGCAGATGAAAAAAAAAAGTTTCCAGTTGAATTGTCACTGCGTATTCCAGAAGTAAATTCACTAATTTTTACGTTAAGTCATCTACTGTACGTCATACCACGTGTAGGCAACCTTACGGAACAAAAGTCCCTTGCAAATGTGCCTTAATTTCCACCCGGCACATGAATACCCGAAATATGTTGAAAATAGACTGAAATAACTTTCTAATGATGACTCAAGAGTCTACGTCACCAATAAAGACGCCGTATCCTCGTTCTCATGGTAGTCTCAGTAAAGTTTTGTTCTTTACATGGACCCTTCCAGGTCTTTTTGTTACTCATCGAAATATGTTCCAAGAGCCAGCAATAAAGAACCTTACACAGGAACCCCTCCAATAAAGCAAAGGTTTATGATAGGTTGTTACAAGGCAGGAAACTGCACAGAGCTGCAAGTTATTCAACTGTCTGTGCGAGCCAATAAAACTGCACATTACTCAGTGCGGCAGTTCCCGATTACGGTTATATACAAATAAACAGACGATCCTCTGAACTCCTTTACTGCAAATGTTGGCACGCAACTGTGACCCACTGCTGCCTACGAATACTCTGTTCGTCATGCACATTTAAGGCCAAAATAATTATGTACTAATTCAGAATGTTTCGATAGTTCAGTCAGTATATAGCAGCGGACTACGGAATGGACAACTGAAGAACCGTGGTTCGATTCTGTGCAGGGGCAAGAAATGTTTCTGTTTTCCACAGCGTCCAGACCGACTCTGGAGACCATCGAGTTCCGTATCTAATGGGTCCTGGAGGCTCTTTCCTCTGGGTTAAAGCCGCCAGGCCGTGAAACTGACCACTCACCTCCATCTAGTGCCGAGGACAAGAAAGGTGGAGCTATACCTCCATTCTCCCATATGTCTTTACGGCATGATGCTTAAGGGACAGCACCACATCAGGAAGACGTATGGGGAAGTGGAGTTACAGATCCACCATTCTAAATTTCGGAACTAGACGGAGGTGAGTGGTCAGCTTCATCGCAAGCGAAAAAAACCCTGTGCTCTCTCTATAGGATACCAGTCCTACAGATGATCTGGACGCTTGCCCCTGCCGAAGAACGAACCCAGATACATCACACCTATACGCATATAGAGAATAACGTAGCAATTCTACGAAAACCCCGTCAACAGACTCCACGGCTTGGAGTCTCCTCCGACCAGGTCCGATTCTAATTGCAGACGAGGCGGACTCGACAGAACTGTACCGCGATTGGCATGTAATATTCTAAGTTCTATTCTGGACTCAAAGTGAGTTGAGGGACCCTAAATAACTTTTCCTATGCCTTTGACGGGTCGAACTGTGTATGTTCCACATCTGAGTGAGCCGAGCGGATGCGGTGCCTAAGACTGCTGGTCATAACAGGCATAGGGCGATCCAGAAATTGATTCCTGAGACAGGCAACGTTGAGATTCTTAGAAGGGCCACTTTTACTTACTCATGGAGCTGAGCCCTTCTGGAGGAGCTGCCAATTCCTCAGCTACTCAAGGACTTCCCAGCATTTTATGGAACCCGAAGGTTCATTTCCGTGTTCACAAGAGCCCTCCACTTGTCCCTGTCCTGAGCCAGATCAATTCAATCAATACCATCCCATCCTGTCTCTCTAAGATCCATTTTAATATTGTCCGCCCACCTACGCCTTTGTCTTCCCAGTGGTCTCTTTCCTTCTGGCATTCCCACCAATATCCTATACGCATTCGTCTCCCCAATTCGTGCTACATGCCCTGCCCACCTCATTCTCCTTGACTTGATCATTCTAATTATACTTGGAGAAGAGTACAAGTTAATTCAAAATTCAACCTATGCCATCCCTTCATCCATTTGTCTCCATTTCTGTAGATCCTTCTCACTGCAGACATGCGCACTGTCCAGTCCGCACACAGTTCAGGTTGAGTTGCATGCGAATCAGATGGGTGGTCCCAAATGCAGCCTCTATCAAGTGGACATTAGCCTCCCTAGATTCAATTCCTCCTGACTTTCTACGACTCCGGTATGTTCAAAATACATACGATATCAGCAGTTTATATGAAACGCGCTAAACTGAAAGGCCACAAACAGCCCACAAAGAGGGACACCAAACGCAAAACTGCATGCCCATTTATAGTACAGGTAAAAAGATAAAACTACCTCTGTAATAGACCGTGGAGGCCCATAGGGTTGTGAGACGTCGAGACTCCCACATTTTCTAGACAATCGACTCGCAGATGGTGGTGAAGTTGTCAGCCTTGCGTTCGTGATAATAAAGCCCAGACTTTCCAGAATTTCTGGCGAGATTGTTAACGTGGGTGGACATATTTAACGTTGGCACGGTCTGAATTTATTGGGGCTCGTACAGGGGTGAATGTAGGCAATACTGGATCACCCTATAGCTGTAAGGTAAAGCTTCTGGGGATACACTAAAAGGTCTCCTACCCATCTGGATCAACCAGCCATCACCTCCCCAAACCCCGTAAAGGGTTGTAGAAGCAACAAGGAGACAGACAGACAGACAGACAGACAGAACAGAAGCGAGCCGCCGATCGTCCCCCCAACCCCTTCAAAATGAGTAAATATTAACCGAGGACGACTTCACTTCGTGTTAATGGAAAAGAAGTCGGACTTCAACATTCGGAGAAACATGACTTGTTTGTGCAAAAGTGATCTGTGTCCTAATTTGGTAAAAAGGTATAAAGTTAACCCTGTGCTCAACTAAGTAATACGTCATGAAGGGTATAAGGGAGTGCATGTATAGATCCACGTACTCTTGACCTCGGCAATAGTTGGTAGTGGTCAGCTTCACGCCCCGGCCGCTTTAAAGGCGCGGTACACAATGGATACAAGGTTGGGTGGGTCTCAGAGCCGGTCTGGACGACGTCTCTTGTCCCTACCGGGGCTCGAACACCGACCCCTCGGTCGTCCAGCCCGTAGCAAATCGATATAACGGCTGCGCTATCCCAGTTTTACATTCTTTAATTACTTGTACTTATTACAAGTCACTTAGAAGTTGCAGCAATTTATCCTCATGGGGTTACATTTCATTATACTACTGAAATGCCCGTTGAATATCAATGGTAAATTTTGCCAATTCTCATCTTTCGTTATGGCTCTTACAGGTAGCTCTTCCATCAACTATTTCTTACACATTACAACTACTGAAGGACGTTTTGGGAACATCTGGGTTGGGTCCCAGAGCCGGTCTAGACACGCTGAAAAAGATAAATTCTCTCTGCAGGATTCGAGTCCCGATTCTTCGGTCGTCCATCCTTTAGACTAGTCAATATTTGGCTGAGCTATCAAACAAACAAAAACAAACTCCGTGGCTTGAGTCCGCAAGCGAAATATATCGACCGAGTGACCGCCGCTTGTCGGCGTAGTGCCAACTTTAGCGGATTGAGGGTGACGCGTGGTTAGCGAAACGAATCCCCACGGCCGTTAATCTCGGTTTTATAGACCGGAGCCGCTATTTCCTTGAAATATCTCCTCAAATACCCTCACGAGGCTGAGTGAACCCCGTTCCAGACCCACTACTTCTCAAAAAATCTGGTAGCGCCTGGAATCAAACCCTGGGCCTCTTGATCTGTAGCCAGGAACTCTGACCACTAGACCACAGAGACTGAGCTATCATGAACCACAATAATACAAACAAACCAGGACGTCCCACCTCTACGTTCTAAGACTACATGACTTCATAAATTCGTCTTACCGCAAAATCATCGTATAGGGCCACGTTAGTTCATGGTAAATTGCTAGTGATTGGTAGTTAGTTAGTTAGTTATTGGAGAGGGTGGGTTTCCCCATGCACTTAGACCAGTATTGGTCCATTGTGCTTCCCTCTATGATATTCTACCAAAAGCTATACCCTACCGATAAATGGTGCGTACCATCAGCCCCGCCGAGCAAGCGAGTTCGGCCACTTGCTTAGAGGTGTGTATAATGCTTCCCCATCTATCAGAGGCCTTAGAGACTATTGTTGGGCGGGAAACGTCCTGGAATTTGGCTCAGTGATCTCCTTTGGAGATGTGAGGTTCTTTTACGTGCCGTAAAGCTACGACACGGGACCCACGGCTTAAAGTCCCTCCCGGAGGACTTGTTCCCTGAATTCTTCCGCCCTTAAAAATTCGACGACCTCCGCCGGGTATTTGAACCGGCGTACCACGAGTCATGAGGTGGGAACGTTACCTCTAGACTACGGAGGCCGCTTTAGTGATTGGTAAACAATGTTTACCTTTCGTTTGGAATAAAAGAAAACAGAACTTTGAATTCTAAAACAAACTCCTGACATTTTACTCGTTTATAACTGTCTGACTATTTCTGTTACTGTCACTGTACATACAAGCAAATTTAAAACTGAGAACCAGAGTTCCCTGATATGTAACTGACAACGTACGAAGATTCTCCAAGTCTCTCCTTCTCCTCTCATTAACTTCACGATGACGGGAATCAGCCTGTTCCGACCTCACATAACCAGTTTATCTCCCCAGTTCTTCTTGAGACTTCGTTTCCTTTCGGTTTATATTGTAGAATTTGTTTCGATATTCTTTCGTCGCTCATTCTATCCAAATGATTTCGCCTGCATTCATTTCGTTCCTATTAACTCCGTTTCTAATATGAAGCAGCGAAGAGCAATGATCAAATGCTCAGAAAAACTACATTAACCCAAGAAATGTCGCGGATTCAATTCTTAATAGGTTTACTGGATTTTTCAATTGACCTAATCCTTCCAGCCGCACTATGGCCCTGAGGTAGACTCAGCCTCTAACAGAAATGAGTACCAGGTATCTTCCTAGGGGGGTAAAGGGAAGCAGGCGCGTATGACTGACGTTACCGCCAGCTGTGAGCCGATTGTGTAGAAAATATGGGAGCTTCGACGTCTCACAACCCTATGAGCCTCCACGGCTTGTTACGGGGATAGCTTGGAGCGTAAGGCTGACCTCACCGCCATCTGTGAGCCGATTGTTTAGAAGATGTGGGAGCCTCAATGTCTCACAACCCTATGGGTCTCCACGACTTGTCACTGGGATGGTTTTATCTTTTCTTTTAGCCTTTTACCCAAGTTAAACTTATAGGTATGGAAATAGCCCAAAAAGTTTTCTGTGTTCCTTATGCCCGTGTTACGTTAACACCGCAACTCCAGAAATACTAATTCCACGGTTCCCAGATTGCAGCGTGGGTAGCAGCCAAGAGTATGTCGTTATGAACTGACGTTTTTCTTTTTTTATGGATACCTAATATTTTGTTTTAAGATGACCACACACACACACGGCGGGTGTTTGTAGACTTTACTGGAGAGAAAGTTGGCTTATTGTAAAGTTATAACTCATTATAAAGAGGATCTTTATCAGCTGGTTTGTCGTACTGAATGATGAATGGACGTTCCCACATCTCAGTGCCTCCTGAATCCTACACGAATAAATATCAACATCCTTTTACAGAACTTCCCTTTCAGAAATCAGAGGTAACGGAAATGCATTTTTTTTCTGTTGCCGCCTGCTTCTGCTAGATACTAGCTTGGCCCACTATTAGATCCTGAAGACAGAGGCACTATACTCCTCCGAAACTCCATCGGGCCGACACAGTGTTATACTCCAAGAAATAGTCCTTTTCATTACTAGACTTCATTATATAAGTTACAGCCTCAGTTGAAGCGAAACATAGTCATGAATCCCGCGGGACTTGAAATCAACAATGGCTATGCTGGCGAGGACCAGTAGCGATTTACCAGACCCGGCAGACCAAAAATGAAGTTTGGAAAATAGACTGAATTATCTTTCCTTTATTTATTTTGCGATAATGCCACATAGCGGTGAATGATATATCGGCTGATGAATTGGAAGGGATTTGGAAAGAAGCGATCGTGCCCTAACTGAGGTATTTTACCGGCGTTTCCATGAAGGGACTGAGGAAAATAACGAAATATCTCACTCAGGATGACCGGTGTCCCAGCCAACATTCGAACTCAGCACCTCGAGAGCCTTACCAAGTAGACCCGTCTGTTCGGTGAATTATGTATCGACTTCCTGCATTAAACTTCGCTTAACCAAAGGGAGGTAAAACTCCACGCATTCTTAAGTGGGGTACCAGCCCTGCTGTTGCTGCTAATACCACTAATAGTATACTACTACTAATACCAGTACTGTAGACGGTATAGCGACTAGCTGCGGGCTGGACGACCGAGGGTTCGGAATTCGAGTTCGGGGTAGAGTCAAGAATTTTCTCTTTTCCACGTCGTCCAGATCGGCTCTGGGGTCCACCCAACCTCCTATCCAATGAGCACCGGGGGCTCTTTCCCCGAGGGTAAAGTGGCGGGGGCACGAGGTTGACCACTCACCTCTATCTAGCAGCGAGGTCAAGAAAACACGGATCTGTACATCCACTCCTCCATACACCTTCATGGCGTAGTGCTTAATTAGTTAAGCACAGGGCCAGCTTTACCTTACATTTCACGTTGCTATATTGTGTTGGTATTTATGATGTTATAACTAATGTTGCTGTTCAAGAGAGCAACGTTTTCCCAAAACACAACAGATACAAAAGCAACAGCTTCTTCCTACAAGAGGGGGGGGGGGGAGAGAGCGAGAGAGTGAGCTGTAGCCAACGGGAGCGTCGCAGCGGCACTTGCTGCAGACTTCTGGTATACACGTGCTCCACAGACAGACGTAAACCCGGAGAAGCGCGGAGAAATACGGTTAGCATGGCGGTACCGGACGCTGAAACACACTGTAACATATTCGCGAACCTCCAAGACTGCCATCACCGCAATAGCTAACTGGTTTAGCTACGGTAATTATTCACGGCCTCCAGCCGGAAGTGGCTCGTGTCGACAGAAACAAAAAACAACAGGAGCGAACGGAGGCGTCGTCCGTATGTTGTTCGAGAGCTCTTCTACTATGACTAGATACGTTCGTTCATTCTCGAAATTCAATATTTTCACTCCTGAAATGAAATGAAAATGTAAAAATAAATTTGTCTCTGTGCTCAATTAATTAAGCACCACCTCATGAATACGCATGGGGGAGTAGAGATGTAGTTCCACCATTTTTCATCTCGGCACTAGATGCAAGTGAGTGGTCAGCTTCACGCCCCAGCCGCTATACCTCAGAGAAAGTGACCCCGGCACGCACTGCATATAAGAGGAAGTCCTAGAAAACATTTAAATTACAACAACAAATAAAAACTCCGTGGTTTTAGTCCGTATGGGAACTATATCGACCGAGCTACCGCCTCTTGTCGGCGAAGTTAGTGCCAACTTTTGCGGATAGAGGGTGTGACGTGGTCAGCGTAACGGATCCCCACGGCCGTTAATCTCGGTTTTCTAGACCGGAGCCGCTATTTTCTTGAAATAGCTCCTCAATTATCCTCACGAGGCTGAGTGGACCCCGTTCCAGACCCCAGTTTCAGCAGATTAATTCTAATTGGGAAGAGGTCAGAGGACATGATCAGAAGAAAGCTACTGGAAATGAAGGTGGATGAAAGTGCAAAGTGCGAAAGCTGGAAGTCACTCCACATCTTAACGATCCCATGATCATGCACTGGGAGAGAACAGGAGAGCGGACCTGTAACAAAGGAAAGTGATGTGCACGCGGCGGACAGAGCTCTGTGACACTGAGAACAACAGGAAGTTCATACAAAGACAGAAGTTCCTCAGCCAGAAGTGTCATGATGAAGACATGTCCCAATGAAATTGGGGGGGGGGGGGGGTTTTCGCCCCACACAAAAGGGGGGGGAAAGTTTGTGGGGGCGCGGGGCTTTCATGCCACAGACAACAGCGGGAAGATATTCTGATGGCGTCAGTTCCACAGATCAATATGTGAAAGCTTCCATTCTAGGGCATCCTCCCAATTATCCACCACAATTACTTTTCCCTCCACGAAAGTGCAACGAAGCATGCACATCCTCACCCTTACAGTGAGACCCTTCATATTCACCCTTACGGAGTCTCCATAGAAGCGAGCCCGTTTCTAACGGATAAACCCCATAGGTCTAGTAGCCTACTTTCCTTATTTTGAAAAAAAAAAAATAATAAAAGCAGGCTTATGCTATCACCATGCTGTCTGTGTACCTCTGTAAAAAAGTAAAAAGTAAAGCTATCCCTGTACCAGGCCGTGAAGACCCATAGGGTTGTGTGACGTTAAGGGTCCCACATTATCTAGACAATCGGCTCATAGATGGCGGTAAGGTTGTCAGCCTTACGCGCCGGCCGCGCTTTGCTCCCCAGGAAAATTATTTATTTAATTCATGGTACTCATTTCTGTTAGAGGCTGAGTGAGTGCGGCCGGAAGGATTAGGTCAATTGAAAAAATCCAATGACCTCATTGGGACTTGAACCCGCGACCTTCCGACTTGTAGCATAGTGCCTCAACCACCACGCTACGGCGTGCCCCCGTGTACCTCTGTATCGCCCCTATCAACGTTTGAATGCCTGAAAGTCGGTATGTACACGGCACCTGAGCCCATCTCAACGGCGTACTTCATAAATCCCTCCCATCGGTCTGTATGTCTCTATGTGTATCCACAAAACGCTGCTACGCAACGGCTCAGTAAAAACATTACCGCTGCAACGAATACATATGCAACAATAGAAGAACTGCTGGAAGCATTGTTTTTATGTGATGTGTCGTGTCAAGGGAAATTCGGCGATTAGTTCTTCCCAGAACTTCTTGTTTCATTATCCAGTATATTAGAATGATCAAATGTAGGACGACATGGGCGGGACACCTAGCATGCAAGGGACAGAATGGAAATACCTACAAAATTTTGGTCGAAAAAAAACTAAATGGACGAGACCACTTGTTGAACAGAGGCGGGATGTGAGGATAATATTAAAATAGCTCTTAAAAATATGATGTGAACGTGTCGACAGTGTTCATCTCGCTCAGAATAAGGTCCAGTGTTGCGCTCTTGCGAACACAGTAATGAATCTTGCGGTTCCATTAATACTGCAATTATTGAATAACTATTTGATTCTTATTAAAGCCTTTGCTCCATGGAACTAGCCTGATGACATAATTATTAATATGATTCTACAGCCCTTTGTTGGGCCTTGTCCGCTTTTTCAGTTTCTTGATCTTATACACAGTTGGTAGGACACTTTAGACGGGGGATGAGCCCGCCTCAAGGCCTCTACCTACACAGAGAACACAAACATAAAATAAACGAAAATAACAGACATTCACGCCTTGAGTGGGACTCGAACCCACCATCCCAGCGTTCTAAGACAGTTCATGCCTTAGACCGCGCGGCCACTGTGATCGGCCTAATGGCCTAACAGCACGAAAAAATATACAACGCCACTGACAGAAAAAAAAAAATAAATTAAATATGTGTACTTAAAAGAGAGGGTGAATTATCAAACAATCCAAGGGGTCTCGTGGTAATGTTTCATAAACGTAACCTCTGATCCCTGTACGCTATACGTCACACAGGTCTCCCCTGTGTGTACAGGCCTCACGCACAGCACCTCGTTTGTCTCCCTACCCGTTGTTGTGTTATCAGGTTAATTACACTAAGAGAAATGGAAGAGACAGACGCCTCTAAGAGCTTTATGTTCTGTACCGTGTGATTAATGTCATATTAGCGGCCGCTAGAAACGATAAGATGGCGAATTAAAAATTAAATTTCAAGAGACATCTACCCATAATATGCTCCAAGATGCGATACTGTCACTTTGTGGAATAATAGCAAAAGAATACGTCCACAATGAGACCTTCCTAACGCTGGGGATATCACACTATTAACAGAGTGTATGTTCGAGCCAACTCGTAATAACAGTACATTCATCGCTATCTTTTCAATGTTTATGATCACGTATTCTATTCGTTTTAATTGCTTATTGGCTTCTCTGCTTCGTAACATCAACAAGCAGTTATACCATCGTTTGATCTCTCGACCTTCACTTCCAAGCTATTAAATTCTCGAAACCCTGAAGATGGAAGCACGTCCTCAGAAACGTAGCTGAACTTCCATAGTACTAGTAGATTCTAAAGGGTTCTGACGATGGTGGATGACACACAGAATTACTGGGTTTTTGGACTTTTCCAATTGTCCGGAATTCTAGGTAACAGAGGACACGATGTTTCGGAAAGTAGATCTGTTTCCGTCTTCTTGTGAGAAAGCAAGACACTTACTCAGTTGGACCCTTTAGAAAGAGCTAATCTCTAATCTAAAGCTTAACTCCAGTGACCGAGATGGGAGAAGTCCAAAAACCCAGTAATTCTTTGTTCCATACTACTGTTCATGGTCACAGCTATGACAACCTCGGATCCAAAACTGTCGTGTTATGTTTTACGTAAACCTCTTGTGTGCCTTTTCAACATCACTGAACATAAAAGCGTTAACTTTACAAAGAAAGTCATTTTCTACGAGAACAAAAACAGAGCTTAAGGATTCGCTTGAAGAACCCTCACGGTGGAGTGAAATCAAATCAGTGATCAATGGGACGTGAAACTCTCGGCAGAGGACTGAACGTCCCAGGCAGATGACGGCGTCCTGTTGGCGTCCATTTCCTGTGGCAGGGCCGTCAGTCTTTGAGACTAGCCTGAGAGCGATTTCCCGAGACGCGTCCGGTTTCTCAGGCTTCAGATAAATGCATGGCTGAACACATGGACGCCGGAAGGGTGAGGAATCAAGGATTTCTGAAAAAGTCAAAATTGGACAAGAAGTTCTGGGAAGAACTAATCGCCTACTTTCCTTTGATACGACAAAGACCGCATAGAAAACGACGCCTCCAACAATTCCTCACTGCCGTGGGAAAGTCTTTACCGAATTGTTACCTAGTAACGATAGGGGATACACAGAACCACAGACTCTCCTTTGCTAGGACACGGACCGATGTTAAATTCATTTGTGTTTATTAACCTTCTGGAGGGATAATTAATGTGCGATATTCATTCATCATTCATCAGTAATCTGTCAGACGACAGGTCCACAGTCTCTTCCGAAACAGTTCCTCCACTTAATGCGATCTAGAGCTTTCTCCTTCAAATAAGAATATCCTCTTCTGTCCCTAAGGTCATCCAACATCTTCTTACGTCTTCTTTCTCGTCTTCTGGTCACTTCTATCGGCCCCTCTATCTTTCCTTCAATAACTTCTTTTAGAGGGCAGTTACTGCGTAAGATATGACCAATCCAATTAGCCTTCCGTTTTCTTATTTCGTGTAGGATATTCCTCTGCTCACTGACTCTAAATAACACTTCTTCATTTCTCACATAATCGGTCCAACTGATCTTCTCCATCCTTCTCCAACACCACATTTCGAAGCTTTCCAGATGTTTCTGATCTACTGCCCTAAGTGTCCAAGTTTCAGCCCCATACAAAGCCATGCTCCAAATGTAGCATTTCACTAGTTTCTTTCTCAAATTTAAGTCCAATTTGCTGGAAAAAGATATGCCATAAAATAGTTTTTTTGGTTTTAAAAAACAAGGTATTTCGAGGGTTGATGTTTTTAACGTGAATAGTAACCATCAGCATCAGGAGAATTTACTGAACTAGTCACCGACGGATCAAGATGAACTGCCCGGACAGCAAGGAATGCTACACAAACAGCGTCGCATACCAAGATTCTCCATTTACGAGGATGCATTTTAAGTTATCAACTTCTGGACGAGAAAGAAAGAGAGGCGGAAATAAATCCATTTTAAAACACATCCCCCCCCCAACTGTTTTCTTGCCCATACACGAACACCATAAAGTAAAGTTCCAACCTTCAAATCTAGAGCAGGCCTGTGTTCCTTCAATGTAAGTTGGTGAGATTCCTTTTTGTCTTCTTTTAGTCCTGCTAAGGACAAACACTTGACTGACGACTTCGCAGACAAAAACAGAACGCAGAGCTGGTTTAAGAGCAGAAGAGAATGAATCCATTTAGCAAACCTGATTAACTAAAAACCGGGTCTTCTTAAGAAGTCACTCCACAACATTCCATGACAAGGAAATGAATGTCTTCTTGTTTCAGACACAGTATATTCCAAGTCATTCTGGAATACCATACCAACTGTAAATGTAAATTCTCAGCGATTGTTAAAATCATGATTGTTTATTTTTCCTGTAGTCTCTACATAAAAAATGTTAAAGTCTAGTCAATTTTGTGCTGTAAATTCCGAGAATTGCTGAACTTTAATGTGTTTCGGTTGTATATCTTCTGCTGAAGAAAACGAAAGTGTAAATGTGTGGACACACTGCACACCAAAAGGAAAAAAACTTCTATCTTTACTAACCTCAAACGAATGTGCATGTACGGTACGTGTATAATACAGGTTTTCTACATACTAATAAAGCATTTTCATCTATGTTTCTTTTCGTATTGCACAATTAGAAAAGAGTTATTTTAATTTTTTGATCTGCAAGACCGCCTCTGTGGTCTAGTAGTCAGAGTTCCTGGCTACAGATCTAGAGGTCCTGGTTCGATTTCCGGCGCTAATAGATTTTTTTTTAGAATTAGTGGGTCTGGAACGGGGTCCACTCAACCTCGTGAGGATAACTGAGGAGCTACTTCAACGAAACAGCGG
This sequence comes from Cryptotermes secundus, assembly GCF_002891405.2. NCBI lineage: Eukaryota > Metazoa > Arthropoda > Insecta > Blattodea > Kalotermitidae > Cryptotermes > Cryptotermes secundus. The sequence goes on from NW_019739959.1 coordinate 283,038, forward strand.
CTCCGGTCTAGAAACCCGAGATTAACGGCCGTGGGGATCCAGTGCGCTGACTACGTGACCCCCTCTATCCTCAAAATTTGGCATTAACTTCCCTGACAAGCGGAGGTAGTTCGGTCGGTACAGTTCGCTTGCGGACTACAGGCCACGGTGATGCGAAGAACACAGACTGTGTCTGAGGAAAATATTTCGGCCTAACAAGCAAGAAGTGACAGGAGGCTGAACAAAACTGCATAATGAAAAGTGTCATAATTTGTACACGTTACCAAATATCATTATGATGAATAAATCAAAATGTATCAGAGGGGGGGGGATGTAACACTCAAGAAAGTGAAGATAAATGCACGAATGAGAGAGCAGTCTTTTGTTTGAATGTTTCTTGTTCTTTCTGTAATTATTATTTTTGGTGTGGATTTGTGGCGTGTAGTAGAATATGAGTATAAAGGAGAGAGTTTGGACTGTTTGTGGGTGTTATTCGTGGGAGATGGCCCTTACGTATCATTCGATAGCTAGTTTCGGGGAAAAAACGGGAGAACGCGGGGGAAGTTAACAGCGCGGAACCTTATATAACAAATGAGATTTCCGCTGAAGTACACTAGTTCTGTTTGAGGTACTGAAATGCGTTTGTTTGTGGTGACATCATATTACAGAACCATAGTTTGAACTAGGAAGACACTAATGTCATTGGGGTATTATGAACAAAGAGAACAGAAAGAGGAGTATGGAGTTGTATGTTTATGCACCGTTGGAGTAAAATAAATATTTACACATGGCATGGGGATTCCTTTTTTTTTTTTTATTTCTTTGATCAGTTTCAACTGAACAGCCATATATCTTCGCTGAATCTTCAAAGGAGTGGGTCAAATGTACTTAAAAGATTCATCTATCTAAACACTGCATTTATAACTATATACAATACAGAGTTAACTAAATACATCTATACGCAATTTAAACAAACCATAAATAAAATATTAACAAACCTCTCGACGTATTTAATAATCGTTTAGTTTGTTTCTCAGAAATATTAAGAGGCGACGGTTTCTCTTAGCCGTATCATATTTGACACAATTCAATGCAGTTAGTGGCTCAGAAACGGAAAAAACATGAACCTTACGCTGATAATCCTTCAGACAACTTCATTCCATTCATTTCAAAGAAATTTCCGTTCTTAACCTTAGTGATACTGCACATGTACTTCCCCATATACGGCTAACCCTGGCCACGTGATGCTGAAAATGAAATCGGTTGCTGCCCGGCAGACTACTGTTGGTTACTGAATACCGAACAAAAACGAAAACATTCCGACCGCTAAGGCCGGTTTCAACGAAACTGACATTTCGCGTTTCGGCCTCTTCACCAATTCCAATTATTTTTGTCCCCATAAATTATTGAAATTTAATAAAACTTGTTACATCCGTTTTCGAGAACATCGCCCTTTCTCTTTTGTGGGGAGGGGGGGTCATATTTGAAGATCCCATATTTTTTGGAGCGCACAGCACTAATCTACGATGAATGAACTCTTACGCGTCAAATATGACTAAAATCCCTCGAACCGTTCAAGCAATAGCATGGCCCATAACCATCCATCCGCCCATACATACATACATAAACGACATTCCAAAAACCACTTTCGTATCGGAGGTGGGTTGAAAATGTGTAATTTCGCCAAAATCTCGAGATTAAGTTCTTTCATCCTCACAAAGGTGAAGTAAATTTGTCCTTGTGCGTAAGTAATTATGCACTACGCCATGAAGGCGTATGAGGGGTGGATGTATAGGTCCATATTTTCTTGACCTCTTCACTAGCTGTAGTTGAGTTGTCAGCTTCATGAGCCGGCCGCTTTACCCCCGGTATCCACTGTATAGGAGGTTGGGCGGACCTCAAAGCCGGTCTGGACTACATGGAGAACCCCCACAATACTTTCGCATACTATGCATATAAGGACGTGGAAAATCAGAGAATATTTGTGTTGTAGCAGCACGGGTGACTACTGAGAGCGGCGGTCGAAGTTTCTGTGTTTCTCTTCATGGTATTCGCGTTTACATCCACCAAACTGTCATCCGCACAGGCCAGAAACTGATATACCCTATTCAAATCCACTCTCTCCCGACTTTCATCGCACCAGTAACAGATTGTAAGGCCGGTCACGGTAGCCGAGCGGTCTAAGGCCTGTACTGTCTTCGCTCGCTTGGAACCCGGGAACCCCGCTCAAGCTGTTAGTCGCTGGCTTCCCACCGCGGCGGCCTGGGTTCGAGCCCGGGTCTGGTCAAGTGGGATTTTCGGTAGATGAAGTGGTGCTGGGGCGGGTTTTCTCAGAGTATTTCGATTTCTACTGCCAATCTTCATTCCACCAAATTCTCCATCATAATCACCCAGGGCAGGTACAATAGGCCAATCAGTGGCCGACGTGACGGGTGGACCCAGCTGGACTCCACTC